>NW_028321917.1:6311268-6611804 GCF_036245765.1 Copidosoma floridanum | reverse complement strand
AGCTAGACAAACCACCTGATTTCCTTGAATTTACCTTATTATTAATTGGACTAAACTGATGCTGTTATCACTCATATTGTCACCTAGCGCTAAGCTGTGCTTTGGATGTATCAATGCGCTCTATTTCCCAGGCACAGAGAAGATATCGTATGATGCATACAGTGAAGTAGTAAGCTTATCCTTGGCTCACGGACGTGTACAAAATTTATCGATGGTATTATTTACGTGACAGGAGCATCATGTGTACTCATAAATGACATGTGCTACGTTCATTGTGCTTTAATTTTTCTGCTGCAACACTGAAAAAGAAAAAAAGACGTCAGTGGAAGTAAAAGCCCAAAAAGAGTGAGAATATATAAGGGATGATCTAAGGGTGTATAAGTGCACACACAGGCGTATATCGTACGCGCGAGAGCGAGTGTCGAAAAGATAAGACGCAGAACGGATCCTCGTTCGTTTTACCCGCATGCTCGATAAGTTTGCCCAACACTCGTCTGTCTCGGCACTTTTTCCGAGCGCTTGTGCATTAAATTATACAGCCGACTGGATGACGGGCAGCTCGCCTCGACGAGCAACCACTTGGCCGGGATCGCGATGAACTTCAAGACGCGCATCTGATTACGAGTTTTAAGATGCCTCTACTCTTGCTCGGCATTAGAAAACGGCATTCCTGTGCGCGTCGAAGTCTTAGCAAAGACTCCAAAGTTACTTTGGGACGTTGCTAGACCCCTTAAGATATGTAAAAGTCTTTGATGGATATTGCCAGACCAAAAACTCTGGGAGAATTGCATGTCATCAAAAGTTTTTAAATATTTATACATAACTTAAAGGCTATCGAACAACTAAACGTATTTCCAAGGCTTTGGAAGTCTTTTCACATTGAATATCATTTGATGGTCGCAAGACCATTGTACGGCTTGAAATGACTTTTCACCATGATTTCCAAGCCTCGAGAGAACGAATTCATCTTGACCAACTTGGTTTATTTTCACACTGGGTGTGACGGTTAATTTCGAGTCACGCTTTCTCCCCGCGATTTTCATCACCATCGTTGCGAAGCTAAACGAGCTTACGCGTTTAACGTCGTCTCTTAACGCCGCAAAAACGATCCCAAGCGATTAAACGTGGTCTTTTTTCGCTCTCAGCAAAAAAAGAAAAAAAAAAAAAAAAAAAAAAAGAGATCAAACGAAGAAGAGCCAACAAATCTCGAGAGCACTCGGGCATTTCTTGCCTCGCGTCAAGCAGCGGGAAAGTCGCGCAGCCCGTGGGGTACACGTTCATCATCGTAATGACCGCGGCGTCGTGTATGCTCTCCGAGACCGAAGCGTCCGGCTTTACGGGGCGTTTAACGATCGTTCTTCCCACCCGTTATAGCGAGCCCGTGAAAAATAAATTGTCTTTATGGCTCTGGGTGCGTATACATATATACACGCCGAGCTTGCGATGAGAGCCCAAAGCTCCGCTGCTAGTGGCGTTGTTGCTTTCGCGCAAGCTTGAGTTATTTAAGATTGCACTCGCTCACAAGTTGTGGTTTATTAGAAGCCTTTTCGCGTCGCACAATGTATGAACGCATACGTCTTTGCCATCGCAATGTCGAAATGCACGGCAACATGGATACTTTGGAAATTCATACCGCGAGCTCAATGCGACAATCTCGGGGATTTATTCGAGAATTTCTATTTGTGCCATATGCTCCGTCGGGGGAGAATTTAGCAAACGACTAATGGTTCGGCAACATGATTACTTTGGTGATGCATGTCTACGTAGCTTGAGGGAGGGGTTTAAGGGTTCCCCCAGTAATCTGGTCATTTGTCAGAATAATGTCTGCGAAATGAAATAAACACACTCGGAAAAGAGCGCTTCTTCCCGCAATCTCAGAGTAGGGTATAATTTTGGTTCTACCAGACCTTAGTACACTTTTATCTAGGGGTAAGAAATTCCTCATAAAGAAGATCGTATAAGAATTTGCAAAGTAAAGTACCTCGTGAAACTTCTTTGGTCCACAACTTTGTGTGAGCAATTCGAAGTGTTAAAAAAGGTACGATACTTTTAGATTTTACTTGACTTGATTGATTGTTCAATTTATTTTTTCAAGAAGTAATATATAGGCACATAAAATGTTATGGTAGATGTATCCCCAATTCCAACTTGGCGTATAGGTGAATTCATATCCAATGAGTGCTCTAGTAAATTTTTGTGAGAATAGGTTTCTTTTGAAGCAAAATATTCATGATCGTATTTGTTTTAATTTTGACTCATACTTATATAGTGTAAAATATGTTTAAGTTTACTTCTTATTGTAATTTTGTTAAAGTTTAGCGGTAAATTTCATTATAACATTCAAGTATCAGGTCTTATTTTGACGATTTTCCATGAAAATCCATACAAAGTTAACAACATTTTTTTCGTTACTTTCTCGGTTCAGAGGAACCCTGAGGTCTTAAAACTTTGCATTACATATCCATTTTTAGACTTTTATACAAATTTTCGTTAAAAAATAGTACATTTAACTTATCATTTACGATGACACTCTACATTTTTATAAAAATCCATGGATGCTTTCAAGTTGATAATTCAAAATACACTCTTCTCGACGGCGTCTCTGTAAAGCTGTCTAATTTTACAATTTAATTTTTCAAAATGTATGACGCTAGCCACTCTCAAACTGAAATAAACATAAATGTCACAAAAATAAAGATACATGATTTTTTAAACAAAAATCCATACTAAACTTAATTTTGCTCTAATCTCATTAGTTTCACAGTTTTCACCAAGTTTTGCTGAAACGATTAAAACTTCTTGTAATGTGTGTTTATAAGTTTTATTATGATGTTTACTTTTAATGTATTCTTTGTGTTTTCCAAAAATGGAAATATCGTTTATGCTTTGGCAAGGTTTTTGATCGTTAAAAAAGGTTTTATAAGTTAGGAAAAAACTAAATTTTAACAATTCATCGTGTTACTAAAAAAAATCTTACAAGACATGGATTATGATGTACAGAATAACATTTGTTAAAAAAAATATTTCAATAAGTTAGCAGTACTATAAAAGAGTAATTGTAAATTCTTCAAAAATTTACTTAAATCATAAATATTTTTATCTCCTACTCGAAGCTTAATTTATTCCTTGAACGGTTTCCAACAATTTTACTCACCTGCACTTTTGGAATATTAAGCGTGTAACAAATTAGATGTATTTCTTTATAACATAGCTAATAAAATTTTTTTTATTTAGTGATAGTTTTGCTAATATAATGAAATACTATCTAAAGAATTAAGCTTTGAAAAATTAAAATTTAGAAAAAAAAAATTATCTATGATTGGAGTGGATTTTTAGAAAATTTACAGTACAATTTTTTATGAAATATTGTAAATTCAAAGAAATGATTATCTTCTGGTATATTTGTAGTTTTTTTTTCGTATAACCTGTTTGTTGTCAACTGTTGTCAAGCAAATCGGTTCATTATTTCAAGTTTCGGCCTTTTCAAGCGTATAAAACTTTTTACAGCCAACAAAATTTCTTGGAATTTTTTCAAGATGTATAATATTTAGACAAATAATTGATTTTTTATTAGCTATTAGAATCTCTTAAGGCTAAATCCAACTTAAAAGACTCGATTTTCTAACAGATCCAAAAAAATTTGAGCCCTTACAGGACTTTGATTTGCTTGAAAAAAAGGGAGGAAAGAGTAACCGTGTGGAAAAGTAAGGCGTGTCTCGTTTGATTGAGCCAAGCTCATGATTATGGTCATTTTTTACAGATATTTAATCAACAGAAAAAAAGTCTGATAATCGGCTAATAGTTTTCCTAACTTTCTCATAAGATTTGAAGTTAACGTTTTCTGATATGGCTTTTTTGGTATTACTGGTTTTATCATTAAAAATTTCTTACATCATTTATGCTGCTAGAATCAAAATTTATATTTTTTTTCTTTTGGTACTAAAATTATCAGGGTCATCAATTTGTGAGAATTTTAGGAGATTTATTCTGAAAATCCTTTTTTTGTTAATTACTATTTTTTTAGTTTACAGACATTCTGACGAACTGTGCATATAATGGCCCTGCGTTCCTGCTTTATATATACATGGTTCATCGTTGGTATAGTGAAAAACCGCATTAGATTTATTGTAAATTAATTCACTTTCACAGCAATATGAACTTCTTGTTTTACAACGGGTGAGAACACTGCATACTAGTTTCTTAGAGGTCCGAATCAAGCAAGTACAGGCCACGTCTCGAAATCGTGAGTATGAGTAACCAAACTTCTGGGCTACAAGAACCACAAAATACCTGATTTATTGTGTTAGAAACAAATAAAGCAGTAGCTGCAATCGAAAATTTAACTTATTTTTAATTGATAATCAACATAGAGTATAAATCAATCCTAAGAAAAGAGTTTTAAACGTTTTTTAAATGAACTATGAAGAAAACAAATATCTTTTCATATGGAAATGCTTTTATAAAACATTATATTTACAATTGATTCCCTTTAAACACATTTTTATTCTATTTGTTCGAAAAGTTATTTTTATTATTCAAAAGTAACGCAACTACATTTGGCTACAACAATAAGCAAACTTAAATAGATACTCATCATTTGTTGTTTTATCATCCGAAAAATTAATTTTAAGGACTGAGGTTACACTTGTAATATTAAGTCCTAGCTTCCAAAAAATACTAAAAGAAACTTAAAAATAGAGGTAAAATGGTTGCATTTTAAGTCACATATGACATAAAATTCCTTTATCAACTTGAGACAACTGTTGCCAAGGTGTGCTCCCATGCATGTACATAGTGCCGAGAAATGTATACGTGAATTTTTTACGCAGTGAAATATTGTATATTTAAATTATTGCGACACTTTTTTTGTCAGGAAGTGATGAAAAATAAATAAGAAAATAAAAAAATCAATATTATCTAGGTGTAAGAAATTAAGTCATTTTTCGTAGTAATAATAAATATTAATTGTTTATTTAATAAATATTTTTTGTGTAAATCTACATAATAAGGATAAAATAACTCTATTATTAGTAAAAAAATTTTTTGAACATGTATAGATACTTTTTTCGAAGTAAAATTTTTAGCTACAATTACATAACCGTACTGCTTTTTTTCAGATTCTCAAGTAATATTTTTAAATGTAACGAAGAAATAATTTTTCAATAAATATTACTCTTAATTCAGAGCAGTACCATAAATATTTTACCATTTTTTAATTCTATTTCGAAGTAAGTTTCTTATTTCTAATATGGTACATAAAATATTTTATACAGTTATTTCTCTATTTCTTAATTCTTACAGCTGAATTATTCATATTTTGAGAAATTCTCCTTTAATTTTGCACTTTTCAGGACACCAAAAAGTGCTTAAGTAGAATTTCAAGCCACACCTTCCAATAATTTTTCTTCCTTGTTGGTAAGTTATGTAATAAAAAGATTTCCAAGAACACGTGATTCAGGTCTTTGCACATTTTTAAGCGTTAAAAGTAGAATGAAGTAAAATGATATCGATTTTTGCTAAAACCGGAGTTATTGTGGACTAATTATTGTGAAAATGTCCGTAAAAAAATAGGCAAAATATCTTTCCCATAATTTTCGAGGTCGCTCTTTTTAATATTAGAGCTTATATTTTGTTAATATCCCGTTCTTGTAACAAATTTTTGCACAATAAAATTTAAAAAAACCAATTTTCTCTTTTCATTTTTAGTTTTTTTGCATTTCTTGAATACTTAATAGTATATACCAATAGTAAAGTGTGGGAACAGAGTCTTAGAAAAAAATTTCGAGTAATTGGTTTGACATTTAATATGGTTTTGCAAATTTAACTAGTAATAATCATTTTTTTATACAAATTATGGTGAAAAATTGAATTTGTGCATAAAATATTATCGAATTCCATTTTATAAAAAAAAGTGTTAAGGAATAAAATTTTCAAATTTTATTTTTGTAAAATTATTTATTATTATAAGTAATATTTAATAATTATATTGTTGTACGTATAAATAAAATAACGTACGTCTGAATAAAATCGATATTATTTTACTTTTAACGCTAAAAAAATTTGCAAACACTTGAACTGCGTGTTCTTGGAATTTTTTTATTACAAAGTTGCCAATAATGAAAAAAAAAAATTGCTTACGAGATGTGGCTTGAAATTTTAATTTTCAACTTTTTGGTGCCCAGAAAAGTAAGAAAAAAAAGAAGAATTCCTCACTTATGTCTTCAATAAAAGTACTACGTTTTCGTCGGTTTTTGTCTTGTCTTCAGTTGCTAAAATTTCGTACTCTCTATCTGATAGAAATTGCAATTACAACCCATTAAAACTATTTCCAAGTGTTAGCTATATTTAATTATACAGCTTGGAATAAATTTTCCACGTATACAATAATTACTAAAATACTTTCCTAATAAGCGTCAAATACGGTAGTTACTTCAGAGGTGATGTTGTATCTATATAATACAGACTGAAGTCAAGAAATTAAATGTTATTAAGTATTTCCAGTGTAAAATAAAAAAAATGATAGACCCTTATTCTCTGTGTGTTTTCTTTAACATTGGTTTATGATCCAAAATACACCTAGAAATAAAGATGATTCTTATCTCTCTGGTAGCGTTATGCACTGCACTTATATACAATTGCATAAATAGTTCATATGCACAATTTATACTCCTTTATCTGAACGCTTTTGTTACTAAATAATGTCTCTTTTCACAATTCATGTTTATTTCTGATAGCTACACTTCTTAAAAAAAAAAAAAAAAATGTAATCGTAGATATTAGGGACTAGTGACACTTGCGTTTAATAAATTTTTTAACAAGCGCTGTAATGCAATTTTATATTACATTTAACGAAACAAATAAGTATGATCTTAGTTTTCGACTGTTATTAGGTTAATCGTGGAAATATTGACGAAATTATAAGCATATCTACTTAATGATGTTTGATTAAAAAATACACACAATTATTTTCACAGTCGTTCATTCGTAAATTCTTATATCACCAAATACAATAAATATTTATATAAACTTTATTACAGATAACACAGTTTTTTCAATAACATTTAGTATTTTTACATATCAACAAATATTCTTTTCATAACAAATAACACTTAAATCGCAGCAAAGTTATTCGTAATGACGTACGTAAAGCTATACGCTCTTGTTGTTATGATATTCACAATTTCGTTTCTGCTATAGCTATGCTTACCTAAAAACCCACCGTCCACACCAGAGCATGAATCCACTGCTCATAGTCCGTCAATAAATAAGGTCGATGTCCCAGTACTCGGTCATGTCCCAATAGTCTGTCATCTGGCTGATTTTTTTACTATAAATTTTCAAAACATATATAAATCGGGTAGCTATTCAGACACTAAGCAATTACTCTTTCAATACAAGTTAATGTATAAACCCAATTGAAAATATAACGAAGCCCATAAAAAAAAGCGACCGACTATTGGGGCATTTCGTCTGCTTAAGTGAGCAAGTACTGGGACATTCACCTTATTCTAAAGTACTTAATTTGTATATTTTCATACCGATTTGATAAAGTTATCATGTATTCACCATTCGACATCCCCGAGCATTTGCGTACCACTAAATGTTCAATACGTGCTCGTGCATCTCTACAACCATGCTTACGACCAAGATTACGTTGCCTGTGCACAACCACGTTGGCTGCTTAATATTCGTAACATGAACTGCGTCTTTTGCTTTTTTACTGACTACGTATCGTACACATCTTCTTGTCGCGATTGCATCAACTCTAATCGATATGTACATTTCCTACGATGCATTTTAGTGTAATGTGGATACTGTACAAAACAACGTGTGATTAGGATAAGAAGGAAATACTCGAGAATTTACGTCAAGATTTAATCATAGTTAAAGAAATTATATCACATTAGATAATTAAATAACTGCTACTATAAATAAAACAAATGATAATTTTGAAACATTAATCACCAGTCAATTCTTCCGTTTTCTAAAGTTATTAATCAATATTGCTTAGTAATAAGCAAGTAGTATTATTGATTAAGTATATCTTCGTTATATGTTTTCTTGTAAATGAGAAAAAAATTAATTTAATAAAGAAGCATAGATAGCTTAGATATAAGAAAAGGTTGATGAATCCTGTTAAATGTTTGAAATGCTACATCCATTAACCAACACACTTACACCTTTATTTCAGTTTTATTAAAACAAAATTATCATAGAAATATCCAAGTTATACTCAATGATCCTCAATTTGGAAAATAAAAAATATGTATACATTAATTAATAATTGAAACTTTATTGATGGTACCCATTTTTGCAAATAAATGACTCTGCAGTGTTATTTTGGACATTCTACTATATTCAAATTCAAGATAATAGATGTACGGGTGAACAGCTGAAATTGTATCAGCAAGTTAAAAATAATATGCTATAAGTATAATTGTAACGTACTTTTGACTACGGATAAATATTTTACAGTGGCTTACAAAAAATTCACTCTCTAATTTTCAAGTTAACTAATGGACAACCATTCATACATGTGTCTATGAAGTATGATTAGGTAAATTTACTTTTTTCCAAAGAAAATTATCTCGAAATTTCCATTTCCTGGTAAGTTTAGCAAGTTTGTCTCGAGCTTTCCATCAACAAAAGCAACATTTTTATACAAAGTTTGTAATAATTTACTATTAAAATTGTCAAGACATATATTTCTATCATATTATTTTTGGAACTGCAGGTACACATTTACATCTGTAATAGTAGATACTTTTTCTTACTTTTCTATAAGCTTCAGTTTTAATTTTTTTACGGTTTCTGTCGTATGTTTCAAAAAAACACATTTTTTTACAAAATATATACACATCATTTAAGATGATAGTGTTTTTAATCGAGAAAAAAAATTCTTTTTAGTAGTTTTTTTTTTTTTATTCATATGGATCATCATTAATACATCAACTTTGCTGGATTAGTTACATGACTTATAGACTTAGTGAGTATTTAGTATATTTAATCAACAAATGCGAGAGCAAAATAACAGGACTTTTTTTATCGCTTTATTGCAGAATACAAACTGAATAGACAAACCTGTTAAATCAATTAGCTTTCACATATTAAGATGAATTTCTATTGCTTACACAAAAAAAGTAATCTAAATACAAACTGTTGAATGAGCTAAATATATGTGATAAAAGACAGATAAAGAAAGAATAAAAAAAAATTCATTTGGCGATTTTTCAAATGAAACTAAAGTGTTTATAGATAAAATGAAAAAGAATGCCAATGAAAAAGATATGTGATAAAAAATATTGTATTTGATGAATTTGAATCCCTAATCTTCAGTCTCTGCCCTTCCTTAAAAATTTAAAGTGTGTACAATCACCGATCAATATCGTTCTATACTCCTAAAACAATGTTAATTTTCTTAAATAGATTTCCCAAGCATATACAAATCGTTAAAAAAATGTAATTTACAACTATCTTTTCATCGAGTCACTCGTAAAAATTTACACTTCACTTTTGCTCCCTTTTGAATAAATTGTTTCACTTTTCAAAGCTTTGTACATTATACGTCCCTAAATGTTGAAGTTTACTCCTACACTTGAGTCAACAGAGTTAGTTGGGTGCCATTTTTCACCACATCCTTGTCCTTTTGCTGACTCGAGTGATCCTTCGCTTCACTTGTAACAGTAATATTAGATCGCGATGTCATTGTCACCGTTGTCGTTGACGTCTTGCTGATCAGGAGTCCCCTCTCGTTTTCTTCATCTTCGCCATCATTCTTTGAGTTCCCCGATGCCACTTGCTTATTGACTTGAGCCTGTTCAACATTGGCCTTGTTCTTGCGTGGAAATACGCTGTTTTCCATATGTAAAGTTGCATTAATGTCCTTGCCTGCTGCACAGGTACACGCTTTGAGGAAACTCTTTTTAAAATTGTCGCTGAGAAAAGCGTAGAGTATTGGATTCATTGCACTGTTGGAGTAACTGAGAAAACCGGCTAACAAAAAAATGGTAATGCTTATGCGAGATTGGCACTGATTGGGTTCCGTATAAATCAATGCCATTTGAGTAAACCAATATGGTGACCAACAAATGAAGAATACAGCTATGACAGTGAGCACTAGTTTCGTGACTTTGCGATGAGACTTTTTCTTCTCCTTTGACTTGTTTTTTGGGCCCACTGTCCTTAATTTTCTGGTTACCAAAAAATAAAAAATTGAAATGAGGGTAAAGGGCGCTGCAAAACCTAGGACAAAACTGTACAGAGTAAAAGTTTTCTGTCCTCCCTGGTCATCGGGCCAGTATATGTTACAACTCATTTGGCCCTTTTGAGTTTCCATTTCGTTTGCGTACATGTAAATGGGTATCATAAAAATAGCGCTAAGGGTCCATGCCGAAATTGACACTATTTTAGCAATAAATGGTGTGCGGAGCTTTGGGGAAGAAATCGGATGGCATACAGCGATGTACCGATCAGCGCTCATGATTAATAGAAATATACTACTCGTGAACTGGTTAATGCTGGTCGTTGTCATGTAAACTTTACACATGATTTTACCAAATGTCCAAACCTTGAGACTCATGGTTGTAACCAGAAATGGTATGCCAATCAAGAAGCACTCGTCAGCCAGAGCCAGGTTAAGGATGTAGATATTCGTAACTGTTTGCATTTTGGAAAAGCGCAATACCACGTAGATGACCAAAGTATTACCCAGTAGACCAACCACACAAATGATTGTGTAAAGGATTTGATGTAGTAGTGAGATGATTGGCATATTGGCATCACAGTCAAGTGGCAACGATGTATTTGGAAAGGTGCCATTTGTAGATAAGTTGTATAGATTTTCCGACATGTTGCTCATTATAGTTATGATCTTTCTTCGATTTTTATATCGCTGGTTAGTAAGGTTATCTGATTTCAATAACAAGGATTCTAATAACTTGAAATCAATACTTCCCTTTTCAATTCTTACTGTAAATGCTCACATTGAAAAATAAATTATCGTAACAGTAAAAAATTAGATGTTCTAGACAAGTTTTGCATGCGGTTCATGATTCCATTGCACATCCTTCGTATGTATTTATAACGAACGGTTTCTTTGGACCAACCGAATGGTTTTCAAATACGTCTACAATCGTCAGTTGAATACTAATGGAATTATTTTTACATCGGTTGCTTGATTGTAGTTCCTTTTTTTCACAATAAAGCATGGTTCATTGGGCTGCCCAATCTGAAACACAAAAAAAATTTCTTCTCTTTAAGGCTGTTATGCATCAATACATTAAAAGTTTTAATAGAAATATTTTTTTATTTAATATGTTATTTCTCTACGTCAAAAAATCTTATGTTAAATAAGATAGTTGTGATGATAAGGAGGAAATTCCAAAAAGTTTTTTGATTCATTATCATATATGATTGGATCAAGAAACGTTTCAATTCGCATTACATGTCTAATGTTAAACGATTTATTAGATGGTATTTGTTTTTTTCATAGAAAGAATGAGTGTAGCAAATTCATATGTAGTACTGTAATCAAAATACATAATATCGATCTGAGAAAATTATCTCGTAACGTTCGATTAAAAAACAGCAAAAAATACAAGTATTACTATTGTACGTAATCAAACATCGCGTTACTAATCAATATAGCTTCGATAGTTGGAAGGTGATTGTCGGCTTTATGAACAAGTACAAACAAGATCTTACAAACGCATCTGTATTGGTTCAATTGAAGTGATGTTTGACATCAGCAAAGCCACAAAACACGATCCGCCCTAATAGTTCCCGTTTTACCAGCCCAAAAAGTTATTTCTCTCTCTTGCTCTTTGTTAGCACACAAAGGATGTCACTGATTCGCTATTACCGAGCTTGAGAAATATATTACATTCATGTTACCATATAAGAGTTGGTATAGTGTTCCTGTCGCAAGTCTTTGGCCTGTAGCCAAGACATTGAGCTTTTTGCCTAGGAATTTCGGATTGATGGGTGTATAACTTTGAAAACAACGAAAATTTAATTACTCGGTTCTATTTATTTTAAGGGCAGCGTCATAAAAACTAGATCATTAAGTTTTTTTTGCAACAATTAACCATTCAACTAACTCCTTTAAAATAATTGAGAATTAATATGTAAGGACTAATTAAAGTGTGAACACTTTTTTCTTTGTTCGAACAACTTTATCAGAAAAATGTTAATAGTACATCATGCCTGTACCTCTTCTTTTTCGTGTAAGGTAATAAATAAAGTATTGTTAAGGAGGTTCGATACAATATTTCAGCGTGGCAGTGAAGCGGAGTCAGGGATGTGGGAAGCATACAGTTTACAATGTATTCCTATGGCACGAATGCTAAAATCTTATAATCCTAACCAAAGTTTTCCTTTTTATTTTGAATAAGCTTAAACAACCCTTACAATTTCTATTTTTGCACTTAGTGCCGACTTGTCAAAAAAGTGTTTCTACACCTGATACGTATTTTAGACTCACGACCACTTTTAAATAAAAAAAATCCAAAAGTACAATGAAATTGATGAAAAAAAACGTACCTATTGTGCCCCCTCCAACTTAAGGAAGGACTGTTTATATATTCGTGACATCACGACATTTGGTCAATGAAAAAGTTGTGGATCTAAAAAAATGGATCTTTGTTTGATTGTATTAATTTTTATGTTCCCATTGGTGTTTATAGGTTGGTCTTAATCAGGCTGTCATTAACAGCGAAATATTGACAACTTATGTGTGAATAAAGAACGAGAATTTCCTTATAACTGGCCTCTCCATTATAAGATTTTTAAAGAAAGTACTTTTTTTTTTTTTTAAGAACAAGTTTTTAATTTTCCTTTAACAATAATTTTTCGACGTCAGTTTTAGGGATCCTCATATGTATAGAATATACCTACTTAGTTCACTGTCAACAATAGGATTTTTGCTGAATGATAGAGACTCTAATCATTACTTTATCTGACCATCAAATACCCCAAATAATCTGACCTTAATTACTCTAATCAATCAATCGACCAAACATGTGAGTCATTTTCTCAGCCTTCCCTCAAAGATGCTTTTAATCTTTCTAATCGCGATATTTCTCAACACTTTTCTTCCAGATATTGGAGATAAAAGTAAGGAAATAAATTACGTATAACAGCTGAATAAAGTCTTCACTCACGTATCGGAGCTAAAGTAGTCTATACAGTACTTAAGTTGTCTATTTCACTTATCTATCTCTCACGGAGCATCAAGAAAAAGTTCTTAAGTATAACACTTCGTTGTTCATTTTTTTCGCCCCCTTATGGTATAAAAGAGAAAAAATAAAAAAGGAAGGTACTCTTCTTTTACTATTCTTGAAACGTTTTGAGCATACGTATCGCTGGGCTTGGGGGAATATAAGCTTACAAAGAAGAAAAAGTGAAAGAGAGACGTGTAGAAACACTGTACATTTGTCATCTTCTTTTGTTCTTGATATACTCGCGTGAGGGAATCGCTGGCTGGCGCAAACAAATTGCCTTGCTTCGTACGGTTGAGGATCAGATGAGAGGTAGTTTCAAAATTGCTTGGGCACACTTAACACGTGAGGTATGGATCTATGTGACATTATTATAGTTGATTTATAAATTTTTTCACGTGAATGTGAAAATCTAAGGCTAAGAGAGAGTAGAATTTTCATGCAGCTCTCAACACACATTATCCGAGCTTCAAAAATATTTACCCAGTTTCATACGTTTATTAGTATTGTTATTTATTATATGCTCATTTTTAGCTTGACATTGATAGTATATTTTTTATCAACACATATACAGTTTATACTTTACTGCTAAGCTGCACTCATTATTATTATGTGTACAAACATTTTTATTTTGAAAACAAAAATACTTTTTTCACTTTGTCAATCGTTATAAGTCTGGTATATTTAAATTTAAAATAACCAGGATCAATCAATCAACTGTATCATTAGACGTGTGGTGCAAGTTTTCTTCTTTCATTTTTAAACTTATTTCCATGTAAACAAATTATGATGAATGTTAGTCCTCTCTTACTTTTTAGAGTAAATATGACTGCACTTAATAATAATTTAAAAAAGCAAGTCACTCTCGTAGAAACTCTAGCTGACGTAGTAAATTCAAGGGGTGCAGAAAAATCATCAAAGTTAAAGTCTGCAGAGGTACCTACTTCAAACTCGTAGAGAAAAAAAAAACAACATTTAAGATAGGGAAAAATTAGCATATCCTGAGATGATGCATGTTATAATGCTACCGTCCTACTGTCAAGGATGAATTGTATAACTTGATCTCGTTCCATCCGTTATGGAATAAAAGAGGGCTAAAAAATTTCTGTAAAGCAGGAGATAAGTAGAGGAAGGAATTAAGTAAATAAATAACGAACTGACGATAAACTTACGTAGCAGATGGTATTGTACGAGTAAATGGAAAATTGCTTCTCTGAGAAAGGCAAGAATGCTATAATCGTTAAAGCTTGTGAGTCAAGGCACCAGCAGAAAAAAATGAATATTTCAGTGGGATAAATATAAAGGGAGAGTATGGAATGATATTAAAAAAATTTGAAAGCTTTATCTACGAAAGGTATTCTGGAAAGTAAATAAGTAATGTCCACATTTTACCAAAATATCTTCTATTTAAGAGTGAAATAGAATCATTCATAATTTATCATTTTTATTTATTAACACGAGTTTCTTCTAGTTACAAAATTTTAGATATTAGTTTACGAAATAAATGATATTACCTAATGTGATTATTTGTTATTACTATTTTTTGGATTATAAAAAGTAAGTAATTTTATAAAAATAAAACGTAAAACATAACTACTGTCAGTGGCAAGTGCAACATTCTGATTTCTCAACCAGCATTTGAACGTCTCGAGTTTATATTTTTCTCCAGGTATTAAAAATATGTTTATCTTCATTTAACTTCAATCTTCATTTCTAGTATTTTGAGGAAGGGTTTTTCGTTACTGCTGAGAGGTAAGACCTTATTTAAAGTAATTTCTTCTTTTTGTATAGAAATAATCTTGATAGATGTTAATTTATTCATGGTGTAATTAAAATGTTGGTAATAAAGAGAATTCTTCGTAAATTATTTTTATCTTGAATATTTTTCAAATACTTGCACGTATGCAATAGATATAACATCGACCACTTTCGATTTAATTTTAGGACTAAAAATGATTTTTTCAGTAGAAATAAATATTATAAATATTATTGGTAAGTAGACATAAGAAATTTAATATGGCAATAAGTAGTTAAATGTGTAGCATATTTATTTATTTATTTATTTATTTATTTAAAAATTTACGGGACCAAAGTCCCATAACATGTAATTGTATAGCTTAAATAATAAAGTAAAGTTAAGGCGAGAGATCAATATTATAATAAGTGCTCTGATGGACAGTGCTCGGGTAACGCAAACGAATAAGTCGCACAAAACAGTCAACATATACACACTGTCAACAAGGCACCATAAAACGCCATTTCAAATTGAGAAAATGAAAAATGAAAAATTAAAAATTAATACAACGCAATAATCACAGCTATGGGCCGCTACATGAATTTGAGAATAAGTGGGGCAATATATGACTTAAACCGGTTAACATTATCGAACACATTGAGGTCACAATCTAAGGATGCGATATAGTTCCATACTCTTCTCAGTCTTGCAGTAGGTGTAAAAAACGAAAAATTGTTAACATAGGTACGCTTAACGACCGACGCATAGTGTCTCAAATTATATGGGATTGATCTTGCAACGAAGAGACTTGTAAGATTGGGGCAATTAACAAGGTCGTGTGCAATTTTATAAATAAAACAACAGTCAATGAGGTCATGACCGGACTTTACAGAACAAACATTCAACATTGACGCAATAACAGTGTAGTTATGACTCAGATACGACATAGAACTCCGTAACTTATATGACATGAATCTTAAAAAACTATAATTGACTCTTTCCAAAATTTCTACACAACTTTAGTAATGGGGGGCCCATACGACCGAACAATAATTTACAATAGGCGGCACCAGCGTTTTGTATAAATAAATTAGCGTCCTGGGGTCCCTAAAGTCGGACGTATTTCTTATCAAGAAATCCAAACTATTGTGAGCCCTAGACGTGACCTTAACCAAGTGCTCGTCAAAAGAGAGCTTCAAGAGAGAGATATTAAAAAAATAATTAAGTAGATATTAAATAAAAATAGTTAGATAGAACTAAAATAGACCTAGTATTTGATAATGAAACTTAAAAATGTTCAATAGTATTGGTCACTGAAATAAAAAAATTCTTTTTCGATGGTGATGAAAATCTGAAAACAAAAACGAAAAAATCAAACCATGTAGAATAAACATTGCTCCATAAAATATTGAGACACAACTGTATGCACCATTGGATACACACCTGTTTATTTTTGGTGATAATGAAATAAGTGTAATTGTAATAAAAATTTTAAAGATATTACATTTTTTTTTTTTGTATAAAAATAACGTAAGATCACAATAAAAAAAGTAAAAAATGGGATTTAAAAAAAATCCATACTCAAAAATTAAGTACACTTATAATAAAACAAGAACCAGCCAGTGAAATCAAAATTTTTGATTCAGCGGTTTAAAAACGTAAAATCAAAAAAACTAAGCCATATTAGATTTAATTCGGTTGAGGGAATCCGAAGACTGATTCTACACACAAACTTACTTTTTCTTTCACACCCACGTGAGTGTAAATTTTTTCCAGAGTAGTATATTTTGGTTCAAAAGTTTAGAAAACATATTGATTGCATGTTATCTTCATAACTGATTTTCCGTTCATCCCAAAGCTTCCTAGTCATATGAGCAAGCAAAAAATTATGTGAAGCTGTCACTCTTAACGACTACGAGTAGTTATTCTCTATCAGATTTGTAAAATCGTACTACTGTTGTATCGAGTCAAAACTAGGTTGACAACAATGTAAGTATTGCATTGTAAACTTGATAAACATAAGTTGTCGTTGTCGTTAAATTAAATGTTTCTAATGACAAGAGTCGATTGATGGAATTACCCAATAGGACCACTTTTTTGATATTCGAGAAGAAGAATCTATGTTTGTTGAGCATACAATCTTGCACTTTTTTTCCTAGTACGTTAACCGGTACGTTAGAGAAGAGTAAATTTGGATCAGTGGTCTGCCAGATGCAAGTGACTGGGGGCGACGGGGAAATTGAAAACGCAAACGAGCCTTCCGTTCTGTTCTTTTGTCGGGCGTACGCACGGGTTTCTGTGCATTTACCTATCTTTGTGCTGTATGACGAATGCCGGAAGAGGAAATGAAAACCGTTTAAGTTCGGAGGCTGCACTTAACTCACCTAGTGTACTATTGAGTTTTCAAAAATCCTAACTTTTGATACTACAATTTCGTGCATAAAATTAAAGAAACGAGTAGGTATTATTTTTTTTTCACAAAAATAACTCACGCAGACTCAAATTAAGAGTTATTTCCTTGTATGTTTATAAGAGGTAGTTATTATGTTATTGTTTCGACAAAAGCTCTCACTGTATTAGTTAAAACAATTCTGATATCCTACTGGTTTTGAGAAACACTCGAAAATCAAAATTTTAAGTGTTACATTTTTTTTAAAATCCTATCTCACTGTAGGATAACCCTATCCTCATAAGTCTATTACACGCAGATGATGTTTTTTGTCTCATAACAACGAACTGCAAACCACGAAAAAAAAGTTTAAGTGATCAAATTATTTTAAAAACCATCCCAACGTATATAAAAGTACTGGTTGGAGAGTAACAGAGACACTTGTGCTCACAATCCAATGTATTTTTCAGTAGTGCAGTGTAAATTATTCCATATACTGAATGTAATATATTCGTGGCATCGCACATCTCGGACTCGGAGATCTTTATGACTGTATGATGTTACTTGTGCACTGTCAGCATATTTGATTAGCTTCGCTACTCTGAAATGCTGCATTGCTATGCATCCATGCACGGACAGCACTCCTTTTCACTCTGCCATCCCTCGATATCATTTTCCGCAAATGATGTGGTGAGAGACTTTCAAAGGTGGTTGGTATTTTTTTTGCACATGCATATCAGGGATTTGCTTTATTCTGTACAAATAATTATAGCATACATTACGTGCTGATAGATTTTTTCATGATAGTTTGTGTCCATCATCATTATTTATGAAGAAATTATGTATTGAAAATTTCCTTTATTTACTTTTTCTCTACTTTTTAAAAGTATTATCTCTCGCAAACCAGTAGATCAATACCAAATTATTATTAATGTCAAGCAAGTTAAGAACACGTCAAACTTGTGTTCAATTGAAATTCTCAATACATCCATAAAACATTATAAGTACGTAATGTAAAGTGTCTTTTAATCAAATAAAGTTCAACTTCGTATTACAGTCTATTTCAGTTATGCACGTGAATAAAATGTCCTCCTCACTCATCATCGACCGACTCTCGCTCGAAATCCTCTCAATCATTCAACTTGACCTCGAAATCCAATCAAAAAACGAAATTCATTTATAACGATGCTCTTCTATTTTGCTCACATTATTGTGTTTCATTCTAAAGTTTGATCATTTTCTCAGAAATAAGCGACAACCCATTCAATGGTTCAGCCTATTATATAGAGCCACGATAAGAATCTCAAGAAGGGGAACTTTGATATCCACAAGGAAGTACAAGAAATGAGAGGAGTACAATATTGTCACGAATATCCTTGCCTGATGGATATTGTATACAAAAGATGCAAATAGCATAGGGATGTAAGGAAATCGATTACTGTAAAGATATATTTTATCCTCTTTACTTCTGTGAATTCACAAGCCAAAGATAGAAATGGATGAAAAGGAGGATATGTTGTCTCCACGAAGTAGGTAACACCTCGTGTACATCGCTAGATTCAACAGGAAGGTACTTTAATATGTCCCGGTGTTATTTTCTCTTTTTGCCGGGGACGGCAAGACCAGGCAATAATTAACTACTCTAGTATTTAATTTAAGACGAATTTATTGACAGTTCTCTTATTTTCTCGTTTTTTGAATTTTATCTACTCCCGAAGCGTTGGTCTGTAAATCGTGAGCACACTTCCTTTGACGTCACTTGTGGCGTGGCTAGGGCATTTTCTATTTTACGCGAGAGAAATTCGTTGCTGTGTGTGCGTAGGAAAAAGAGGTGTAGGATGAGAGACTCAGCCTGTGTGGGCTTTTTTTACGCCTGTAATATAGAAGGATATCTTGAGACGATTACTTTCCTTTGGCTTCTTCCTTGTCATGTGAAAAAAATGTGCTTTGATCTCGGGGAGACACCCTTTTGATCTCGCCTGTTTCCGTCTCATCCCTTTTCAGCTTCGCTGGCGGGTAGAAAAGTGTGCTGTAACGTCCTTCTTTCACTGAGCAATATTGTATTTTACATTTTGTCCAGTACGTTAAAAATGCAATAGTTAAATTCTTTCTTTTATTGAGCAGTTTATCATTATAAATAGATTCATGAATATAAATGTAATCAAAATATTAAATTTCGACACTATTATTTTTGTAATTATATTAATTATCAATTTTTTTTTTTCCACAATTTTTTCTCAAACAATTAATATTTACAATGGTTTTCAAATAACTACGAATAATTAAAAACTTACTCCTATAAAAAAATTATTTTTTACGTTTATGTGACCTTTATTCATATTATCGTACCCACATGCCAAGATTGAGATCAAAATTGAATTTAGTATCACTGGAATACTAGCACTTCTGTTATTCAATACTAGCGGCCCCCCGTCTCGGCATCACCTGAGACTTACTAAATAAAACACCGTAGTGTGTTGACATGTAACGTGAAACGTTTTCAGTTAGAAATTTTCTTCAGAACAAAAATCTTCTTATTAAATAGATATTTTTTCGGAATCCATGTAGTTTATTTGGTCAAATAATGAGGTGTAAAAATTGAAAAAAATAATTATGCTGAAAAGTACCGTGCGTTCCTTATGCCATAAAATTATCGGTGGCCATAAGAAGCCGTTGATTTACAGTTTCTCCCGTGTAATTCACGAAAAGCGCTATTTTTTAAAGCTGTTAAGATTTTAAACCCCCAAAAAATTTATATTAAAAAAAATTTTTTTTTCTCATTATCTCACAACTTTATTACCAGAGCAACAAAGTCCTGGACCTTAAACCCTACATTTTTATTGCCACAAAAACACAAATACATTTTCATTAAAAAATCTAAAGTAGGATCTTTAAAGATTTCAGAGATTGCTGTGAGAGTACAATGAAAAGCTGATCTCTCACGCAATGGACTCTTTATTTGTCAATTTTGATAAATTTGTTTCAATCTCGATAAATTTTCTTGTTAAATTTCCTGTTCAACTTTGTTAAGTTCTAATATATTTGTTGGCAAAGTAGTTCGACGTCCAATGGCTCTACAAAAAAACGGTGAGCTTCTTAAATTAACTCTTTCTTGACTGAAGTTTACAGCAATTGTGACTGCCTGGATACCTCAGGGTGATCTTCTCTGGCCTGCTGTTGAAGACCCAGACTGATTGGGAGAAAAATTACAAAGTCCGAAGCTTTGGGGCTAGTAGTAGTGCTCTTTCCCAACGTCTCCCGGTATAACGTTAAAGACGTTGGTGTCTAAAGCACCATTTTTTTTGCAGATTCAGTTGTTTTGGTGATCTAAGATGGGGAGATTGGTTAGTGATACTTGTCTAGTGGAGGCTGTCCCGTTGGCTCAAGTTTTTTTTCCTTCATAGCTGTTATAGGTTTGCCCAGCGCAGACCTTGGAGAGGATCAGTGATTCCTGGTTGAATGCTTAGAGTCGAGAGGGGAAATATAGGGTCGTCGGTTACTGGGGTTCTCAGCCTCGCGATGAACAACTCCGCTTGTGACGTCTGCCAGTGAATGACTGACTTGGTTTAATAATGGTCGTCTTTAATTAACATAGTCTTTTAGTCAACAAATCGCTTCCAGAAATGGTAGTAAAAATGTATTTGTTGGCAAGGTAGTTTACACTTAGGTGGCCCCTAAAAAGAACCGATAAAATTGATGGTTAAGTAGGGAACGTAAATACTTATAATGGCCCTAAAAAGCGTCAGTGGTGAAACTTCCAGGCTATTCTTTATTATTATTCCTGATGATGAAGAGCTGGCTACGGGTTGCTTGATTCTTACCCTGGGGGTCTCTATGTACGGAGACTGTGATGAAGGAAGGTACGCGGCTGATCAAAGAATATCTCGTCTTCGGGTCGTTTCCCAGATAACCAACTGCTCATTGTTAGACGGGAACATGTGGGTATGCGCGTTGGGGACATGACCACCAAGAAGATAGCCGTTGTGGCTGCTAGTGCCCCTCAGAGCTGTCTTTCCTGGCTAACATTTGTAGCCAACAATTCTTTGACTGCACCAGGTGAGATGGTGGGACTGCCACACAATTCCGAAGAGTTGGAGCAGGTTTTGCTCTGCCTATAGATATACTTATGTCTCCTGGTATTACGCCAGAGACGTCATCGGTTAGAATAATTTTCTATTGGTGACACTCGTCGAGTTTCAGGGTACATGGACACCTAGGTCCCTTCCTCTTTAGAGAAGAGTGTCGTCCGTAACCGTAATATCAAGCTGCACGACTATCAGCTACATTTTCTATGCAGATCGATGAACTGCCAGAGGATGTCTGCATCATTTATCGAGACGCTCCGGCATATTATAGCCACACTTATTTAATTATGTTGCAGGTAGCTTCGATCTTCTGTCGACGCCACCTAGCGGATTTTACTGAACTAAAGTGAAAAGCTGGAGTATTTTTGCAAAACTTTGAGCTTATTTATTGCTATTGTTATTAAATTTTTTAAGATAAAAACTATACTAAAACCATCTAGGAAGTGTCATGAATCAGTGTGCAAAATTTCAGCAAAATCGGTTCAGTAGTTTTCGCGGTTAGCGATTACAACGGCTTTAGCGTCTTTTCTTTATATATTCGTAAGATAAGTACATTCAAGTACTTATCTTACATATTAGTACTAAAGAATCAGTACACTGAATTCAGCGAATGCATTTTGAGTATCAATGGACAAAAATAATATATTAAATTTATTAATATCGCATAGAATCTACTGAGAAACTTTTATAAATATTTATAATCAAACAATAAGTACATAATTGTTATTCGAATTATCAAATTTTTTTGAATAATTGAATAAAATCTTTTATATTAAAAATGAAACGCCTTTTTTATTACATTACATTTCCATTTTTTTTTTTTTTTTTTTTTTTGAGTAGTTAAGGATATAAAAATTCTTTTAAAAAAGCACAAAGCCCTTGAGAGAACATTAATCTCCTTTCGCCTTCATTTTCTCGCTTATTTTATCATACTCCTGTGGGGTGACAGCAAAGAGCATTTCCGCGTACAAGAAATCTCAGCACCACCAACAACCGAGCATACATCACATCATAATATACGGTACAGCTTATGTATGCACGCTTCGTACGAGTATCTCTCGGATTCACTCACTTGCATATACGCTTTTAAAGCTGATAATTCTATTGTGGTGAAGTTGTAACAAAAAACTTAGGGAAAAACATATTTTTAGGCGCAGAACGATGTTTCTTTGTTCATTATTATTATCCTTTTTCGTTTCAAAAGTTTTACATAATTAAAATTTACTCTTTACCGGGAATGAGACTAACTACTTTTTTTAATAAAAAGTGACAAAGGGATGTGCATGTTGTTCATTTTCTTTTAACACTGTCTAAATTCATAAAGAAGACTACACTTTTTTATAATGGACATAATCTCTATGAAAAATTATTTTTTCTATCCTGAAAGTGTTTAGTTTGATATCAAAGAATATTTTTGCTTGAAAAGTTTTTTTCTCATAAATAATTTTCTCTGTTATCCTAAATGAGTTCTGTTTTCCAGAGAATCAAAAAAATATTGTAAACAAATATGTTGAATACAGAATTATCAACGTGCATTTCTATTGTATTTTAGATTTCGTTTAGAAATATTAAATACAGAAGTGAAATGTTAATGAACAACTTCCTAATCATCCAAAATGTTTTTTATAATTTAAAACGCTTGAATAATGTGACGAAGAAAGATTTATTTGATATTTAGAACTTTAAATATCTTTTGAAGACCAAAGCATCCCAAGTAAATAGCTACAATTAGATACAGATAACTCTGAAGATAAATAGTATTCTACTTTTTTAGAAGAAGCGTTTTTTTTATTACAAACACCGATTTTTTTTAATACCTGAGGTTAGTTTGATTTTATTATTGAATTAATATCTTTTAGTAGTTACACCCTATCATTTGACACCATTGAAAAATAAATCCAAGTGCTTCTCAAATATTTATGAATTGTAGCAAGGGGAATGATAACTTTACAGCAATTCAACACGTACGGCCTAGATCAAAACAGCTGCTGAGTGTTTTGCAGCTTTTTACCATGATGTTGATAAATTAGATATTTTTTTACCAATGGATACGTTGATTTCTTTTTCATCTCATTTTATATAGGTTACCTCAGTTAAAACTAGAAGTATTACTTTGGAGTGTATTCTGGGACGTTTAAATAACACTTCAGCTATTAATTAATGATTAAAAATAACCACAGCATTTTTCTAAGTCCCTCACTGTGCTAATAGTATATAGTCAGCTCTATTTTTCCAAGCGGTAGATGAACTGACTTTGGAAAACTATTCAATTTGCATATTAATTCCGAAGGAAAACTTTATGAGAGCACTAAAGAAATGCAATTTATTGGGATTATAACAAAATGAAAATAAGTAGGTACCTCTCAAGCCTAAGAACTTGAAAATGTTATTCAAAGTGTTGCGCAACAAAGCTTGCACTCCCACAAAGATCCAGCAGCAAAAAGAGTGGGTCCGACTTTATTGCGTAATACCTATTTCCAATGCAGAAATTTTCGTAACTCTATAAAATACGTCACCAGAACTCCTGAGTGTTGTTTGCTGCAAAGGAATCCCTATCCTTTCATCCATCTCGTCCAGTTCAGATGAAACGTTACACATTACGATGGATCGCTTTTGACCGAAAATAAAAGAGTCAGACGAGTGGAAAAGAAGAGAAGCACGTGTTTCACCATAATTTTTTGAGCATCTTCTAACATGCATTTTTTAACGTAAGCGTGATAATGTTGGGTACATTATAAGAATCTGATCCAAGTGGCTTTATCTAAGTTGTGGGTATTTTTAATGAAATTTGAGCCAATCACAATGTTTTGCATAAATAAAAATTCCACTCAACCCTCTCGTTCTCCGCCTGAATCGACGCAAGAAGCCAATTTCCAATGGATCGTCAAAATTACCCTTCGTCCTTGATAGGCATCCTATCACGCTTCTGTCAATATTTGAGGCGTACGTTAATGAGCATTTATAGCCGTCCCCCTCCTCTGGCGTCTCGGGCTTCTCGTTACGTATCGTCTCGCCTCCACCGCGATCTCTTCCCACGTCGAACGAAAACAAAGCGGCCTGATGTATCTCGAACGCTGCATTGTTAGCCAAATAATTAACGAGCTTGTTACAACCTCTCGTAAAATAGGATATTATCTCTCGAGCCCCTCTCCTTCGACAATACGAACGGATGGTCGTTAAGCAGGTTTACGGGACGCTGCTGCTGGTACGTATAGTGATTGGTGGTATACGTCGGGATTTTGTGTCCTCGGATTGTTAATTGGATTTGAGCACGTGTAATTGGTGTACTCTCCGTGTACTGTCGATTCGGAGGAAAGCTTTCAAATAAAACTCCTGTTTTTAGTGTTAGTACATATATATTTTCAATTGAAATTTGAGCAAAATCCATTACTTTTTTCTACGGTGTGTCTAGATAGCTCGTATCTTTTAATGTTCCATCTAACACCAATCATTTTTTTTTTTTCTGGTCATAAGTTAGCATCTCATGTTTTGATGAAGTTGTAAATTTAACGACATAAGCAAAATACATCGTCTATAAAACAAGACCTTCGAAGCGGTCATCGGAAGGTGGAACGATTCGCAATCGATTTTATTTCAAAAGCAAGTTCGACCAGTATTTTAATTTTAAATAGGACTTTTTCGATAATTCGAAATAAACGTAATAGAAATGGTAACGGATAACACGAAATTTTATTCGTCCAAGCAATTACGAACTGCTTTTGTGAAAAATTTAAATTGTTAAACTAAGGGTCATTGTTTTATTTTCATCCAAGCATTCAACCTGAAAATGTTAAATTGGACGTAGCTACTTGTGCAACCATCTGCGGTCGAATCGAGTTAACAGCCCGCAACGATACAGCCCCATGGATACAGCCAACCCTGCATTGTATTGTAGCACGATAAACTCGAACAAGTGAGCAACATCTGTTGCTGCATCGCCTGCAAGCTCTTGTTGCAAGCACAGTTTCGTTCCCCTGAAAACTTTGCAGAGTCACGCTTGGTGCATACGAAATGAATACAACATAAATAAAAATTTTCACATCAATCATCTCGAGTGATATTAAGTTCAGAAAAAGTGCATTTTTCAACATCTGGAAAACTAATAATAGCAGTATACATCCACGGAATATCCATCCGTACAAGCTGCGAGGAATGTAAGACTCAACATCGACCCAAGCGCGTTTAAAGTATAAATTAGAATTCAAATTCCTGTCAAAGGCGTGGATCACATAGAAAGCGAGGAAGTCATTCCAAGCAAAAATTGAATAAGGAGATCATTATTTCAAGTCGTAATTTCATTGTTCTCCATGATTTATTCATATCTTCCCTATACGTGACACAGACTTGTAACACTGTGTTTTTTTTCGTTTCTGACTCGATATTCTGTTTTTTTTTTTTTTTTTTTTTTTTTTTTTTTTTTTTTTTTTTTTTTTTTTTTTTCTATTTCAGGTACTTATCCTTGACATATGGATCCTCAGTAGATTCACTGGAGTTGTATCGTACAGTAGCCGATACAAGCAAAAAAAAATTATACCATAGCTACAATATTTTGTTAGTTTGCAAAAATTATTTTATTATGTTCTAGTGGGAATATCTAGTGTGCTACATATCACAACTTTGATGACTAAGTATAACCTATTAAATCGTTGAAGTCAAATCATTTCAATTAACATATTTGAAACAAAATTACACAGAGGAAATAACTTGTAAAAGAGAAGTGGAATTGAGAAGTTTAATAAAATTTTAGACTATATGCTACTTTATTTTCTCAAGTATCTCATGCTTTGTTGTAAAAATTTTACAAGCATCGCTGAAAAATTGATCAGAGAACAGTACAGCTTAACCAGCCTCTGCTGGTATTCTAATGTCGTTTTATTCGCTGAATATATAACAGTCAATTAGTTTTCGTTTCATTGCAATTGTACAGCGCACTTGATAAACTACTACAACTTAAGTAGTAGAATTAATTCTACTCTGCTCCGACTATTGTTTCAGTACAGTGTTGGTGCGCTTTATGCCAGTACAGACGTGCTTGACAAATCGATTGATGCTCGGGCTACGCGAGAGTCTCTTTTTGAATCTATCGGTTTTAATTACATGAATGGGGTGTGCCAGCGCTGGTTGGCTCACTACGAATGACAAGTTGGCTTCTCGTTGAGCTTATGACGATTAAATTCTTCGATGCCAATTTGCCCCTGTTATATGAAGATCTAAATGTGGATCATGCAAGTTTGTAATGTTATAAGATTAAATACGTTGTTTCAAAAGTAAAGATCAATGGATTATTATTCATCAGAGGGTGCGACAAATCCTCGGTTTAATTGATAACGGACAAAATGTACTCGTCAGACGCTTGTATCAATCTGTTTTGAATTTTCATGATTTCCTTCGTTATTTTTTCTGTTACATTTAAAGTATTACAGTACCTTTTACGCAGCTCAATTCAGCTCTATGGACATATTAGTCATTATTCAACTGGTTGATCACTTTAGTGACTATATAGATAAGGAAATCTCTTTTTACTTCTCAATTTTTGAGGGACAAAAATGAGTCGAAATTTTTTAATGATGGCCGACCTCAGAAATATTTTTGGAAACATTCTAGAGACTTTCAGGAAAAATAAGAATAAAATCGTGAACACATGATTCAGGTTTTTTTTTTTTTTTCATTAAAGACAAAAATCAATTAGATTTGAAATTCTTTTCTACAGGACTAACTAATATGAAAATATCATTACAAACAAAAGGTAAAGTATCCATACTACCATTATTTAGGTCGCTCTTTCCAATAGTGCAACCCAAATTTTTCTAGTGTTCTATTTTTTTAACCTATTTTTGCAAATTAAAGCGAAAAAAGAAAATTCTCTAATTTTTCTTGATGATGTATTTTTTGAAATCAACATTATTTATTGATAGTATAGTGCATAAATAGAATTTTTGGCAGTTTTCTTATATAGCTAATAAAGTAACTAGGAAAGTTTACTTAGTTTTGGGGAATCATCATAAATTAGTCATAAATCTACTTTTGTAAAAAAAAAAACATATCGGAATATACTATTTCAGCAGTTAATTTTGAAAAATTGTACACTCCTATGTCAAACAAAATTACAAATTACATATCTTACAAATTTAAGGTAATGAGGTTACGTTTTTTTTTCGTTCAGATTGTACATTTCAAATATATTTTATTGGAGAAACAGTTTGCATGTCAGATTTTTTTGGCCACTGTAATATTTTTTTCCGCCCTCGGGTGGTTTTGGGAGGCTGGCACTTCCTCGGGCGAAAAAGCAGTTTTCCGGAATTCGTTCGAAAAGTCTCCTTCACGAACCTCGTTACGTCCCTCGCCTTCGGCTCGGGCCACAAACCTCTCGGTTCGCAAACAGACTTTTCAAACTCGTAGAAAAACTACTATTACATAATAGTGTGCGGAAAATAGGTGTTTTCCACACTATTTTTAGTGTGGCACATCAAATTTTCCACACTCCTGAAAATATTTTTACAAAAATTTCTTAAAAGTTAACGAAAATGTAAAGTTAAATAAAATTGTAAGATTGTAATAAAATTAGGTTTATTTGTATAGTCTTAAAAAATAAGAATGATTCTTTTTTTAGAAGAACGATTATTTTATTTATTTGAATTCAGGGGGGCTCCCCCCCCCACCTCTGAGGGCTTCGCCCCCTGGTCCCCCACCAGGGGCTACCGCCCCTGGACCCCGCACAACCTATCTTGTGAGTTAATTATTTTTTACTTTATATTTAACTATTTTTGAATAATTCAGAAATTTTTTGTATTAATATTAATTGTATCCAACTCATACGGATGAATAATGCAAAGTGCATAAACTTCAAAATCATTATTGAAATTTATTCTACTATTTATATCAATTTTCCTCACACATATTACGAAAAATGTTGTACGTAACTCGTGCGGACGATTTCCCGTACTTGTGTGATTGACTCGCACTCGTGGCTGAGGCCAGTAACTCGTGCCCTGCGATCACACTTGTGCTACGCACTCGTGTGCTCAATTGGCACTCGTTCCCAGCAACTTCGGCCACTTGTGTGCGTCAATCACAACTCGCGTGGGAAATCTTTTATTCCGAACTTGTAACCTAAATAACTATTTTTCTTTCTAAAAATTATACATTAAGTAAAGTATTATCAATTTTTTCCATTTTTCCTTCCGCTTTTACACAGAAAAATCCAAGACAAGGACTATACAACTACAAGGTTCGTGTTCATTTCATGCTACGTCGATCCGTATATATGTAATAAAAACATGGGGCCGTAGCAGCATGTCTCTTGGTGACATGATACTGCTACATTGGAATTCTAAAAGGTCACGTGACTCTCACGATATATATATATATATATATATATATATATATATATATATATATATATATATATATATACATAGCCAATTGAAGGAAAAATAAGACAAACCGTATGGGTGCAATTCTATTTTTATTTTTTTTACTTGTTCAACGATTGTAATAAGATAAAAGCCTTTCAACGACATGTTTTCGAGGAGATGACAATATCTTAGCTATTTTTCTCAACTGAATTAATCTTTTGCAGCTTAAAACTTTCCTTTGAAAGTGTGAAAACGCACATTTGACCTTACCAAAACCCTGCTTGTTTTTCTATAACTATATAGTTGGGAACGGGAGAATTTTATACAGGTTAAAAGTACGTTTTCACACTTTCAAAGGAAAGTTTTAAGCTGCAAAAGATTAATTGAGTTAGGAAAAAATAGCTTAGATATCGTCATCTATGTTATTCAAAGGCTTTTATCTGATTACAATCGTTGAACGTGTAAAAAAAAAAAATAGAATTGCACCTACAAGACCTATGTTATTTTTCCCCCAATTGGCTATATATATATCGTGAGAGTTACGTGACCTTTTGGAATCCCCATATTTTAATCACTGACATTCACAGCATTTAACTTCTCAGTACTTAAAAGTTTTGTATACAGTAATAATCGCACAGGTTAAAAAAAGAGCTAAATACCTCCTAGATTACAGTTTAGATGATAAATACTCCCTTTGCCATTTTCATACTAAAACAATTGAAATTTCGGCTAAATAAGGCCCGATCCACGGAGTTCGTAGAATAATTCGGGTAACCTGACGTCAGATTCGTAATCAGCGATCAAAAATATCAACTTAATAAGTTCGGATCAAAATAAACGTTTTTAAACAATTTTGTAGTCACTTCCTCGATTAGGGCCGTTTTTAGGGTACATAAATATGTCCTTGCTGGGGCCCTCCCCCGTATGACGCTACAAAACGTTTTATCAAAATCGGTGCTGTTGCACGAATTTTTCGACACTAATTTTCGGCTTATTGACTGTAATTAGTAACACGCGCAGCCAAGTATAACGAAATCTACCATTACGTTCATACTATTTGAAACAGATTGCGTTAAAATGAAACAGTATAATGCATGTCTCGTGTTTCAAACACGGAGGCCTGTGTCACCAAGCTCCCGAAAAGAACCAGAACCGAAACCACGTGCTACCAAGGCCGCTAACAGACAGAATATGCTTAACGGCGATAACATCGCTCCTAAGTGCTTACTGAAAAAAAACCGCTAATGGGCTTGTAATCTCTTTCACAGTAGAAAGTAACAACGACTGGGGGATTTCAAATCGTTTGTCCGTGCATTACACGTTAGTTTAGTCTTTGATTTTAACTCGCACCTTTAAAGTGTCGGTAAGAATCTAACATCATATTCGTAAATATGATACCTACAGAAATTCTTTAAATCGTCGAATACTGTACTAAAACTCCGTGCCAGTGCCAAATTAAAATAGTATAATAACATTAAATTATAAAGTTATCATCCAGCACAAAATGGAGATCCAGTATCCGTCAGAACTGCCGGATGGTGTTGCTGAAGAGCACAAGCTTCAAGATCAGGAAACGAAAAGTAAGCATAAAGTTCATATACTTATTTTGCATTAAAAATATTCGAACGAGTACAATAATTGCGTCTTAATATTTACAGACAAATGTACAAAGAAAAAAAGCAGGACAGTATTTACATTGATGCAGATTACTACTCTCGAACAGGTATTCGAGACAACCAAGTATTTGAACTCGTCCCATCGACATCACGTGGCGCAGCAGTTGGAACTTACAGACATTCAAGTGAAACTATGGTTTCAAAACCGTAGAAAGAAGTTCAAGAAAGAAAACGAAAATCGCCCTGATTGTCAAAATACTGTCAAAAAAAATACGTCGCTGCATTCCATGGCGATGCCAGGCCAGTTGGGCGCTATGGGTATCAACGAATCTCTCCAAGACGAGCTGTCCTCATACGGACCGCCAAATCTGTTGCCTCCAAGTCATCATCAGCAGGTACAACAACCACTAATACCCCAACAGCCAATGCATTTTTGTGAAATGCAGCAGAAACCATCGCTACATCCATACTCCTCGGCAACTCAACAGCCTGGAGGTTTGAAAATGATGCCACATGCTACAAGCTCTGGAGCTCTGGTATATTCAACTGGAGCCAGCAATTCGTACTACAATTCGTCTGCTTATGATTACGTCAGTTAATACGAGATATTATTAGTATTTTATTTTTCAAATTCCTACTAAGTAAACAGCATTGAAGTGAAACTTAAATCTTATACAATTGCTTTCGCTCCAAACATAAGGATGTTCTCTTAATGTAATACTGTTAATAATATGTTGATGTATTGCAAAATAAAAACAGCTACAATTTATGTTTGAAATACAAAAATTTTAAAACATCCGTATCAACAAAACAATATCGATGAATATAATTTTAAATAAAAGTAAAAGTAAATATTGGCTTGAAAAATTTCGTCCGTCTTTAGTTTACTATTGTGCTGTAGTTAGTATATTTATAAAAAATCAGTTGCATAAAATTGTATAAATTATTGTAATAAAATGAGTTAACAGTATGAAAATGATCTGAACTATAATACTATTTCAGTTGTTTGTCTCGTTACTTGAGTGAGTAGAATAAAAAAGCTATTTTTTATAAAAGTTGATATAAAGTAAAATTGTATGTAAATAAACGGATCTATTTTAAAACTTTTAAAAAGGTACGTTACTTCGCATGCAGTGTTATTAAAATAACTTAAATATAATTTGTTTATTTATTCATTTTAACATTTAAATTGAAAAATTGAAAAATTTAGCTTGTTTATAAAGATTCAGAAGGTAAGAAATAAATTTTTATTTCCTTATATAGTGTGGTGTACCAGTTGGATAATGGTAACAATCATTAGATAGTGCGAAGTGTGCCTAAAACTAAAAGTGTTTTATTCTGATGGTAAAGTTGGCATCTCCAAAGCCTTGTATACATACGCTCATAAATATACATTTAATCATAAAATCACATCATAGGTTTGGGGCAAATGGAAAGAGCAGTTTTTGCTGTATATGAGTTAAAAAAAGCTAATCAATTAAGAATTTTTTCTACAACTTATTTAATTTCTAAAGTTACATTTTAGACAAAATTATTTTGAAAGCAGTCTGACTGGACTTTTTAAAATTTTAACAGCATAAAGACAACTTCAAGTTCCTTATCTACTTGCCGTTTCAGCGAAATCGTAAAAAAATTACTTTTAGTATACAAAGTAGTACCTTAAACTTTGATTGTCTTATTCATGATATCCAATTGGATTGTATTTTAAAACGTTGGATATACACGTACAAAACAAAATGTTATCATACAGAGCTTCATTAAGCTCTAAACTAATTTTGATGATTCATACGAAAAGTGAGAATTATTGTGACATATAGTCATATGACACAAACGTTTCTGAGCATAAAATTTTTCACACATCATTAATCACCTTTTTAAACAAGTGTTGAACTAAATTCTCAGTTTTTGTATCCAGCAAATAAGACGTGCAAGAGAAAAATAAAAAAATATGGCAAATAAACGTCATACGAGCGTAGAAAAGCTAAAAGGAGGTGGCGTCACTCGCTGTCTCGAATAAAACACGAGATGAGCCATAAAGTTGGGGTATGTATGCCGGGATGCGCGAAATGAAGGAAATCTGGGCCAGATGCGTGAATGATATCTTGCGAAAGCAAAGCAGAGCCGCACTGTCGTGGTTGTTATTGCGTGCACATTGTGCTCCTCTGGAAACCTGATGTGCGAACCAGAAGCGTCAGAATCAGCATCGGGAAAACGGATGGGAAATAAGATAAGACAGCTATTTTGACGTTACGTATAAAGAAACCAGATAAGTTTACGAGCTGTTACTGTTGCCGTGTCTTTGCTTTTTGAATTTTACAACGCATGTGTGTAAAAGAAAAGATAAACAAAGGGTAAGAGGAATGACTAGGCTAGGATTTGTTGTCTTGATATGCTTGTACATCGGTCTGTTTCTTCTATATTCAAAAGAGTGCCAAAAAAATGTAATTTCCAAACACACGTACAGACAAGTGCGCGAAAACAAATACTTGCATACTGCAATCGGGGGTTGACATATTTTCGTTCTTGCCTATGGAAATTTTATTAGCCTCGAAAGAGCTGAGTCCAAGCTTTTTATGTATATTCTATGAATGGTATTTCTTGAATTCCTTAGAATTTTTTATTAACGAAATGCTATGTCGAATATTAGCATAGAGATCCACGGATGGTGTAAGAAAAAAAATGAGCATGAAGGTACGTACAAAAATTTGTATTATTACGTACGAGGTACTCGTACTATTATTTCTTACAAGAGTAGAAAGTTAAGCTTTAAAATACAAGACATTATTAATTTTTTTAAATTTATTTATTCCTCATAAATTGATCTTTATCATTATTTTGTATTACATGCCATTCTTATAAATATATTGGTTTTTGAAGTATTTGTATAACTATTCTTTTAAAAAAAAGTTTTGAAAAATTATGTATTTTAAAGTTCTACAGCTTTTCTCGAATGTACATCAGAATTCAGAATTTTAGTGATATTAGTAAAGTATTAATTTATTAAACTAGGATTGTCTTCGTGCAAGTAATTGAATTCATGAACATTTCTGATCCATGACGAGTTTTGCCTAGACAATTTATTTTTCACTTAAAACCACTAGTTTGTAGAAAGATTGTCATAAGTATCATTTGAAAAAATAAATGGTCAAGGTGGCATCTTAATCAAACGTTATTTCATCAGTTATTTTTAACGTTTTTGAGTTTCAGGATTCCAAAGACTATTTTTCGTTTATTTGAAAGTTCTTGTTCTTTAAGGTCTGAAACTTTAGCATCCACGAGCTTTAATAAGCAACAAAAATTTTGTTTCATTATAATTGGTTTTTTTTTTATTGTTTAGATAATGAGGAGAAAGTATACACAAAAATAAATTTAAAGGTATGAACATTAAGTTCATCAGTTGTTAACAATACATAAAATTGTTCCAAATCTCTATCAGACTTTCACTTGAAAACACTGAATGGTGCTGAAAGCCTCGATAATTAAAAAAAAAAAAAAATTGAATCGTCATCAAAATATTTTATTTTATGAATTCTTATTTATTACAAATATTTTTTTGTCTCCAAAACATGAGAAACTCTCTATATTTTCTTCTCGCCTTCCATCACCCTATTAACAGCATCGATCTGTGTTCTTGGTGAAGCTAATACCCACATGGGGCGCTATTCGTGCAAACGATTTCGCTCTCCGGATTACGTCGTGCGAGCAATCGGATTCCCGCAACCGAAGAGAAAACGTTCCGTGCGTAGGAAATGGACTTGCAAGTACATTAAATGACGTATATTCAATCTTATTTTCCTAAATCTTCGCACCCTCTTCCGCCCTTGGATTTGAAAAAATAAGTTGTAGCGAAAAATCAAACCTTTTTCATTTTTTCTTCAGAATTGTGTTGGTGAGTTTGAGCTTTGGTTTTTTCCGTCATATACTTGACTACATCTCTTACAGGAGATATAAAATGTATGCCAGGGCTTCAGTGAATAAGCATCAAGAAGTTATTTGAGTACATGAAATGCCAACCTCAATGGCAGATTTTTCGCAGCCAAAAAGAAATAAATTTTGTGTTTAAAAATATACACGTTTTATGCTTTTAAGTTTTCCCATCGTATTTATATTGGATTTATGTGGACATCAAAAGGAATCCGTACAGATGTTGAAAAAAATGTTATTGGAGAAGATCAAAGCGTCATGTGTTTAGAAAGCAACATCTTATTTGATAAATCAACCAAAATTATTCAGAATGAAACTAATAGTGGGTATTCAAATAAGCCACTTGAAAAAATTGCACAGATCAATTACTTCAATTCATATTGCCTTTTTCAATGAAATATTGATTTTTAGAAACATTAACCGCGCAATAACTTTACCAAGCCAGTGAACGGTGATAATTGAAATCGTATATAAAAAATACGTATGACGGTACGCAAATGTGGATGCATCGTATGATATGATACCGTATAAGCTGATAAAAGACAGCTTTAATTTTTGTTGAAATGAAGATGAGTTATCTACGATCAATAAACTTCTGTAACCACTACCCTGTGTAATGAAAAAAATTAAAGCTTTCAGTATTATTGCCTGGAATCTAATGGTAGGTGACATAAAATGATTTTTAATTAAATTGTATAAAATAAGCGATCAAAAATCCGTATTTGTCTAATACTGGTGTACAATAGTTATTTACGTAACAAGTGCGGAAAAGAAGATTTCCCGCACGAGTAGTGATTGACGCGCACGAGTGGCCGGAGTTGACGGAAACGAGTGCTAGTTGAGCACACGAGTGCATAGCACGAGTGTGATCCAACGGCACGAGTTACCGTCACCGGCCACGAGTGCAAGTCTATCACACTAGTGCGGGAAACCGTCCCGCACGAGTTGCGTACAACATTTTTCGTAATATGTGTGAGGAAAATAGGTACAAAATAGGTATGAATTTTGATTTCCAGTGGGTAGCAAAATTTTTTCCAGTGTGTGGCAAAACCTTTTCCGCACACTTTTTCCACACACCGTGTGAAAAAAACCTTTGCCACACACTGTTTCCGCACACTGTGCGGAAAAACCTTTTCCGCACACTATGTCGGAAAATCGATTTTCCACACTAATACCAGTGCTTAAAACACCCATTTTCCGCACACTATTGTGAAAAAAAATTTTAAGTTCAATTTCTCAATACTTAATAAAATAATGAAAAATGTTCTCTGAAATATGTTTGTCCAATCATGGTGTTTGAAATAAATTATCAAATACAAGTACATCCAAAGATTTGTAGAGGATAAACTGATCCCAAAGTTAGTAATTTTTACATATTATTTTAAAAAGAGTAACCAAAAATAATGATGTAACATAATTATAATTTTAAATACACCTCGAAATAAACGAATTCTTCATCAAAATTTTTACTATCAAATTTTGTTGTATTTGATCAAAAAACGATTTTTTAAAAATAATGTATCTTCGTTTTTTGAGTATTTGTTACAACGTTGTTCAACCCCCTTACCCTTCATCATACCAGTCTGCCAAAAAATGCGTTCGGATGCACGTAACCACTCGGTTGTCCAAACTCAATGCCCACACAAATCACATTTTCTTGCATTTACATTATACACACGTGTATTTCAGAATCACCGTCCTACTATGTATACATATGTGCACCTGGGGCAGAGGTAAAAATGCGCGTCGACTTGCGTATTGAATCGGCTGACTTTTATTTTTTCGGTTCGTTGGATCGCACGACACCACGGCCTTTCCTCCCGGCTGTACACTTGGGCCCATTTATTCAGTTCCCATTTCCGATATTCGCGGGTATTGGTGTTGGGATTTTCGAAAATTCCCATTGGTTTTCTCGCCCACGGGTGCATTTTCGATTCGTTGGCTCGCAGTGGTTTTTCAGCAGGACAGATACGCTTTTCATGGAAATTATACGAACACAAACAAAAGTTTGCTCTTCCAGGATTTTCATGTAAAAGAAAAAAAAAAAACTGCGAACTTTCTGTGGCGTTGTAGTTTTTATTTTTTACTGATAATCAATACGGAAAACCAAACACGGGCGAGTGACGTGGGATAGGGTAAAGAGATGGCAAATGGGAGGGAATAAAAATAAACCAACAGGAGCGGGAATGAGGGGTCGTGGGTGGGAGCAAGAGGAAGGCTCAGAGCGAAGTTAGCAGAGAGGAGGAAAGGACGGAAACGTAGGAGGTATATTACTTCCTGCGTAGCAGTAAAAAGTTGGGAGGAAAGAGCTTAAACGAGCCAAGCAACAATCGCTCGTTGTTGGCGGGCGAGGAAATTTTTCCTTCGTATCTTACCATATTGTAGTCGGAAAAGCTGCATGAAGAAGCGAAAAAATGCGAGCTTTGATTGCTAAGGTTACTTCCCCTTTAAACTTTACCCAAGCAATCTTTTCTCTCGAGTTTTAGTTCCCAAAGTTAGAGAAGAGAGTAGTTATAGTGATAACGCGACTTCTGGGTGTTTGTGCATTTCATTTGCGTTTATACAGTGTAAAGTGTCGTATGACATCCTGCCTAACTACATGGGGGGAAAATATTTGTAGGTGTATAAAGTTGGCTTTGGCGTGCGATAAAAATGCAAACTGTAACTTTAAGAACGTAACAAAGGTATTACATGTGTAGTTTACCTCTTTGGTTTCTCGCCTGTACACTTTAAGAAGGAAAAGTTTTTCCTAACCGAGTCGATTTTTATAAACTTCTTTTGCACGCAGTACCGGGTTTCGGTTTTTCCTTTATTCCTTAAAAATCTCATTTTAACTTTAGTGTAGATTCGGCTTTTCAAATACGTAAATTACTTTTTTTCGTGTACGTGCAAGTCCTTTCAACTAAGAAAAAAGCTGTTGTACCTTTGCTTTCTTTGCTGCTTAAAGAAAATTTTGAGCATAATGTATCTTAGTTATTGCTACTGTTACGTACACTTGCCACCCCACACTAAAAATAACGAAACAAATCTCCTTCTGAATCAAATGTAATTTTCAGCAATATGAATTTTAATAATTCATTAAAAAAACGTAAGTTATGTAATTTTTGGAACTCTATACAGCACATTTAACTGTTGGTGGCACAAGTTATTTTCAAAAATAGTTTTACATGAAAAAATAAGCATTTCTTACATCCAATATTTGATGCTTTAGAAAAACTATAAAATATTAACCAGAGACTAATGAGGACAATGAAACTATTGTTTATTACAACAACTGATGTAGCCTGTATGTGCATTTATTTCAGCACAAGAACATATTTATGAACGACTGGCTTTTAAGACGTATTGTCATGGGACGTGGAAAACAGTATCTGTAATTCTATTGCAGCATAGATACCTAATGCTAAAATATAATTAGTACCTATAGATGTACAGAACAGAATCATCATTGAACTTATGCCTCTATATTTTGGTTTACCGAATGCGACAGATATCTCTAAAGAACATATTGTTTTTCTAACTGTTTTCTTCAATAGTGTAGGCTTATAAGCTAGAAATGTCGGTAAAATGATAACTAGTTAATAGTAACAATGGTACTGCACAAATTTGTAAATCCAAATTTGATCTTTTGATAGAACCAAAATATGAAAAAAAACTTCTTTGTAGCTCATAATGAAAATAAGCAAAATATATTGAAAAAATATATAACCTTTAAATTAGCTGTGTAATAGACCAAAATTTGATTACATATTACATTTAATTAAAAAAGGAAGCTAATAAATTTCGACGATAAATCCGACATTGATTTCAATCAAACGCGACTCACTATAGTTTCCTTTTTAACATCACGTAATGTGTGATCAATTTTTGACAAATTACCATACCATCCCCTCAATTTGGGCATCAAATGAAAAGACATGACCAGTAGGACAAATACAGTAAGCCATATGACGTCATTTCAAGTATATGATGGACCTACATGATAGTGGATTGGATTCGACTTTATAGTTCTCTTGATATGCATACAGAACTCTGCTCCAAATTGGTGTATTACATAAAATCTTCATAATTTTTTAAATACAAGTGTCAAATTACGGAGTTTTAAGAAAAGAATAAAATAAGTTGAACTGACAAAAATAAATAATATAATAATTGTTTCATGAAGTCATACTCAAATTACCAAACACTGTGTCACAAAATTTGTTTGTTTTACGACAATGAGTAAGTATTGACAGAAAATTCATTCAATCATAAGTTGAACTACATTCTCTTTTACTCAATAGGGAGACTGTGATAAAATGGAGAACTATCTTACTCTCCGCAGTCCTTTGATACTGCTTTAAAATAATAATAAAATCATATATAATAAGGATTAAAAATAAACCAATATCTTCTACAAAGATTATAACGGCCTACGTATAAGATAAATAAATTTAAACGGATAACTTTTCAAAACAGCTAAACGTAAAGAATTCAACACATGGGTGTCATCATCTTTTACAATCAATTTATGATTATGTAAAGATGGCTTCGAAATGTTACTTATTCTTATCCTTTTATTTGTAATAGCAACTTGTTTCAACAATTAAAGAATAGAAAAAAAAGAAAATTTTGTTTTACAGATATCAATTTTGGTTTGTTGGACTCGGTTTCCTAATCAATAGGACTCCAAGAATGTACTTCCACCTTGGGTATAGGCAACAATGTCAAGGAGACGTGAATACATTATCGACTATGAATTTCTTCCCATGTTTGACAAGACTTGCTCCTTCTCTACATTCAAAATTCATTATTGCTCAAACTATAGCTACGATTTTACAATTTCTGATCTTAACTTGGTCCTACTCTTACTTTTTTTTACATGAAAGTTAACTTGATAAGTAATCGAAAAACAAATGGTATACTGTGCGAGTTAAACATTTCGAAATCATTAATAAATTATATGAACCATTTGTTTATAATAAATATTGTAGCGATCTGAATACAGCAAATCACAGTAACCATCCGATTCAGAAAATCGAAAAAATAATCATCGAATTGTGAAAAACCGTCCTTGTTACGACGATAACAAAAATATTTATGTATAGAAGGCACCTCAAAAGTTCTTTCATGCACCATTAAAGAAGTTTTAACGTATGAAAGATGCAGCATTTTTCCACCCCACATCGTCATAATTCTTCTGAGCCCGACTCAGCCCTAAAATCCATTCTTCCTTGCAACACTGAACTTTGACACGTTAGCTCCTTTGTGAACAATTTACATTGTTACATGTGCGCTCATAGTTCTCCCTCCCACAAAACCAAAAGTAAGAACTTTTTCATATATTGTACGTCATACATTATGAATCTGAAGAGTGAATACGGTCCCGCGGCTGTCTAATTCCATCATCGCAAGAAGTTTCCACGTGTACGATATCGCTTACTAGTTCCTTCCCCCGCACTTATGGCACTTTGGAACTTTTGCTGAATAACTTGGACGTTTTGAAAGATATCGATCGGGTAGTGGATAATCCACGACAGCGTGTATAGGTGCATTGAGTAGGTGGAGACCTAACTGTACGAAATACCCTACGTATGTGAGCCCGTGACAGCAATTGGGATACTTTAGAGGCTTCCGTAGATATTCCGTACGGAATGAAGCGATCGTTGCATCGATGTTGGCTGGATGCCCGCAGTTTTTCGTTTCATTGCCGCTATTTCACGAATCAGACGCGCCAAAAACGTAATTGACCGAACGACTCTTGTCAATTAAAGCATTATTGCTTTCACCGATGAATACAAATTCACACGATCTGCCCACGGAAAAAAAGAGAACCAAAGACGCGGATACCTGATTCGCGTGGCGAAACCGCAACGATTGATTTCTCCAACTTTTGAAAGCAGCAATACGACGCGGCTTCGGTTCGTTGGCTGGCACAACTTCCGACGACAAGCCATCGTGACCAAACTGCCTAGCATCTACTCCCACCGCACCGTAGTTGTTATACTCCAGTATCCAGCCGCCCACTCCCCCAAACCCATGAAGTTTCAATCGGTATCGCATTCGAGTTGCTGCACCCGATACATCTGTTGCTGTGTGCGCCCTCGCCACTATGCCGTTGCGAGATAGTACTGCACACACTGGACAACTTGTCTCTATCACTTGGAACGGTATCTAGCCAAACATAGTTACATCACGCACTTTCCAGCGGTATCGCGTTAACGGCGTTATTTGCCCGCATCGCCCGCAGCTGAAAACTTTCGGTCGTCGATCGGCGCGTGTGCATTCCCCTACAACTCGCGGAAACGAAAGGGACGAGCTGACTGTGACGTCGAACGGGCACGATTTATTTTCGTGGTGCTTCGGGTGAACGCGGCGGGTGGTGATGGGGAGGTCGCGTTTGAAGTCTGCCGGGATTATTTTTTCCCGTGAGATATATGTGCGGGATCTCTCATGGGGGACCAGAGTTTTTTAGGCTGGCTTCAAAATAAGCTATGCCCGTTACTCGTGTCGCTTGCGATGTTGACGGCTGGTGGGCTTAGGTGTCGACGGCTTTAATCTTTATCGTAGAAACTTTGGTCGGGTGATTAGTTTTTGTTGGGAAATACAATTTTTGTCAAATATCTTTCCACCAAAGCTTTCTTTTTCAATAACTCACTGCCAAATGATGTGTCGTTTCGTGAATTACCTATTATGTGCACATTTTTTAAGGTTTCACAATGATTATATGTTGGATTGAGCTTTACATTTTTGAAGAAAACATTCATTTGATGATTGTTACTATATGTAACTGTCTCCATTTATACCTTTGGCCTTTGTAATATAATAGCTGATAGCCGTTTCATGTAAGTTTACTTTTGTATGTAAATATGCTCTTCACGGTCGCAGGTGCGAAGCTCGGGGGTAGGTGAAGAGATAAAGGGGGTGACGCAGTGTTCGATTGACTGTGTTGAACACAGGTGTTTAGCCATTTTAGAGCGTTTTTCTCAATGTTCCTGTTATTTTTTGGTTGCTATAATTCCCCGGCATAGAAACGCTTTGTTTTGTTCGAAATTGTTCTCACGGGCCTTTCAGCTGTTGAAGGGTTAAGACGTCTGTCATCCCTTACTTTTTTGCTTTCAAATAAACTGCTCTTTTGATATGAAAGTTCGCGTTCTTTTATTGATCGATTGTGTAAATATAATGATGAATAAAATTTTTCGTTCAACAAACACTGGGCATTCCAGATGTGTTGAAGTGTTGGAGGTATCTAGGTCGTGAAATAATTTCAAACAATTAGAAATGATTCTGGGATACAATTTCGTTTGCTCTACATCAAATCCAATTCGATTCGAATACTGTTACACGGATTATGTCAATCGCATCGTTCGTAAAAAAAATTAGCATTTAAAGCATTCCGACGTACTTTCTGATTAAAAAGTAATATCGGAACGCTTTGAACTGAAAGTGGAATTCACCGAATTGTATATAAAGGCATACTTTAGTACATCCTTTCTCGCTCGTTATTTTAAAGCTACTTTGTTTTAAATTAAATCATTGAAAATTTTCGTACTATTATTATATATATATTTTTTGTTATTGTTAATAGAATTAGTCATAACTACTGCAATAATTATTATTAGCATTGATATTATTACAATTATTGTTACTGTTACAGTCATTGCAGCCCATCAAGACAACATTCTTCTGTACAGGTATAATGGACTTAACGCTGTCACTGACGAGGCCGGCGACCTACCACAGTGACCAGCCCAACATTTTTTTTTAGTTTCTCTTGGTTTTGATTTTACTGCTCGAGTGGGGCTGATCATCATTTTTATATGGATCGTACAATTTCATACTTGAGAATATCGACACGCATTGGATGGCAATTTGATCAAAGGGAAGCGCGTGCTCTATACGTCGTTTCCACCACATCATAGCTTCAAATTTATTTTCCTCGGTTATGGAGTGTGGGCGTGTATGCTTCCTTCTCTATCTATCTATATGGATCGGTAATATATCTCCGGGTGAGTGATCTACGTATGAAATTAGTTTATACTACATAAATGCCTGCGAGAGTAAGTATATTTACCAATTCAAAGAAAGTTACATAGCAGCTCTGATTCTGTTCGCATCTATTCATTTTTTTTCTTTTTTTTTCAACCATTTATTTTTAAACCAACAAGTAATTTTTAACTTTATGCATAATATTTTCTAATTTTATATTTTCTAGTACAGAATATAATTCTGACAAAAAATTTTACCAATTCCTACCTAAGGTAATATGTACAATACTGCCAAGCCTCATATTTTAATATAATTTTGGGAAAATTTTGATACTTATTCGAGAAAAACTTACACTATAGAGAGTTTTTTTTAAAGATCAGAATAAACAGAGCATTATTCATCGAATCGTCAATGATAATGTCAATCTAATTGATCGCATGGAGGTCAACCAGTCCTTAATTACATTTAAAAAAATCATATATTGTAATTTACATGGACAAAACTTGAGACCTTAATCACTGGTAGGTGACAAAAAAAATTTATTTTTAAATAAGTAAAAGTTCATAAGGATTTTATATACTCATCGTCTTTTGTCTCATTACAGTGACTAAAGTCAACGTTAGGGTGCATAAAGATTAGAATCGTGTCCCCACGTTCACACTCAAAATGAGTCTGAAACTGTTTCTTGTGCATACATCATCACATTACATTACATTTATTACTTTAAAAAGGTAAACGAGTCGAAAAGATTAATGGAAATGGCAATATAAAAACGAGAAGGATAAAGCTGATTCTTAGTTTTTAGGGTAAAATTAATATATTTAAAGCAGAGCTGTCACGCTGGCGACGTGGTAACACTGTAAAGCCAGAGGAGCAGGTCATTTTTGCGATCGATGTTTTCTGTACTTCACTCGTTCAATAGAAATTCCATTTAGACAGGTTACAGAGATACTCTCAAAAAAGAAAATCGCATTTGAAAAATTGGTCCAAGTTGGCCCCAAATTTGTTTATTTATTTGTTTATTTTTTTTTCTCAACGACCTTTTTTACTTTTTGTAGTGGTTTACAGTAAGTTTACATCCGATCTTGCTGACAGTTGTAGGCATATTGGGGACTAGCGGCCCCTCCGTCTCGGCTTCGCCCGAGACTCACTAAATGGAACACCGTAGTGTGTTGACATGTAATGTGAAACGTTTTCAGTGAAAAATTATACATCTAGTTCTGACACTTCTCACAACAAAAATCTTCTTATTAAAAAATGTATTGATTCCAAATCCACACAGTTTATTTAGCCAAATAATAAGCTGTAAAAATAAAAAAAAATATAATTATGCTGAAAAAAACCGTGCGTTCCTTAAGCCATAAGATAATCATTGGCCATAAGGAACCGTTGATTTGCAGTTTCTCCCGTATAATTTACGAAAAGGGCTATTTTTTAAAGCTGTAAAGATTCAAAGCTAACAAAAAATTTATCATTACAAAGATTTTTTCTCTTATCTCACAACTTTATTACCAGAGCTAAAAAGTCCTGGAGCTTAATCTCTACATTACTTATCGCAACAAAAATACAAATACATATTCTACCTATTTAAAAATCTGAAAGATTCAAGAGATGACTATGAGGGTTATAGTGAAAAGCTGATCCCTCACTTAATAAATTATTTAGTCATTTGCTTGACGCCTAAAATTGTGTTCATAAGATGCATTTCAAGTTTTCCTTCTAATTTGACTTCTTGTGACTTTTGGCATAGTTGAGATTCTTGTGAGCCCTAAAGACTATTTTTTTCAACTTTATTAGGTTGTAATATATTTGTTGACAAGGTAGTTCGGCGTCCGATGAACCTAAAAAGAACCGGTGAGCTTCTTAAGTGAAGTCTTTCTTGACTGAAGTTTCCAGCAAACGTGACTGCCCAGATACCTCAGGGTTTGAAGCTTTGGGGCTAGTTGTAGTGCTCTTTTCCAACGTCTCCTGGTATAACGTCAAAGACGGTGTCTAAAACACCTTTTTTCAGACTCATTTGTTTTGGTGATCTAAAGTGGAAAGGTTGGTTCGTGATGCTTACCCGTTGGTAACTGTCCCATTGACTTACGTTTATTATTTTTTCTTCATAGCTGTAAGGTTCTCCCAGCGCAGACCTTGGATAGGATTGGTGATTCCTGGTTGAATGCTTAAAGTTGAGAGGGTAATATAGGGTTGTCAGTCACTGGGGTTTCCAGTCTTGCTACGAACAACTCTGCTCGTGACATCTGCCAGTGAACGACTGACTTGGTTTAATAGTGGCCGGCTTTACATAGTCTTTGAGTCGACGAATCATCTTCGGGAATCGTAGTAAAAATGTATTTGTTGGCAAGGTAATTTTAACTTAGGTGGCCCTTAAAAGAACCGATGAGATTGATGGTTAAGTAGGGAACGTGAATACTTATAATGGCCCTAAAAAGGGCCGGTGGTGAAACTTGTAGCTATTCCTTATTATTATTCTTGATGATGAACAGCCAGCTGCAGGTAGCTTGGCACTTATCCTTTGAGTCTCTGTGTACGGGAACCGTATAGGAAAGGAAGTACGCCGCTGACCAGAGAATATCTCGTCTTCAGGTCGTTCCCCGGATAACCAACCATTCATCGGTAGTCAGGTTAGTGGGCCCGGATAATACCTTCTCTGCAGTAGATATGCCTTTGAGACGATCACTTAGGAGGCCGGACTTCCCGTACTCTTCAGGGCTGTCTTCCCTGGCTCTCATATGAAGTAGACAACCCTCTGATGGCACCAGGTCAGATGGTTGAACGGCCACAAAGCTCTGAAGTGCTGGAACAGGTTGTATTCTGGCTAGAAACGTTTCCTGGTGCTACAACGGAGACGTTGACGTTCCAAATGCCTGTTTTTCCGTGGGACTCGTTTATTTCGGGGATCCGAGGTAACAACCAATTTATTTCGCTTGCTCATGAAAGAGGATGCCCAGCTGCACGACGGACTCTTCTATTCTGGGTGTAGTGCCGATGATCGTCTGCGATAATCGTCTACTCGATGGAGCTTGTTATAACCACTCTTCACTATGTTTGGTTGCGGGTGGCTTCAATTTTACCTCGACGCCACCTAGCGGATCCTACTGAACTAAGGCGCAAAGCTACTTTATTTTAGCAAAACTTTGAGCTTATTTATCGCTATTGTTATTAACTTTTTCAAGAAAAAAACTATGTGAAAACCATCTCGGAATCATGAAGAATCAGTATGTAAAATTTCAGCAAAATCGGTTCAGTAGATTTTGCGGTTAGTGATTACAACGGTTTTAGCGACTTTGCTTTATATATTAGTAAGACTACAAAATTTATACGCTGACAAAATTTTTAAGTTTTGACATTAATTAGAACACGAGTTATAAATTTCCAAAAAAAACAACCAAAAATTTTTGTTTTTTGAAATGTGAAAAACAACTACTGGATCAATCAGAGCCCATTCAATTTATAATTTTATTGTGCATTTTTATACTAAAGCAATTTTTTTCGTCACGTTCATTGTTTTTTCGTTTTTGATAGTTTTTAACTGATGTTTACAGGTCATCTGACAACGTAGCAACATTCAAATGAAATGTACTTTTTATTTCATGATTGCTTAACAAATAAAATACTGCTGCTAATTCATGGGCAAAAAGCTTCCTCATCTTTTTTTAAATTCTTTATTTGAACATGTAGATATGTCTATTAAAAAAAAAATTTATTTTCCTTAGCTGTAAACATTTAAACTTGACAATAGTCACATTAAAATTTATTGAAAAAAAAAAAAAAAAAATTTAGAAAAAAAAATAGTTTTTTTTATTTAAATATAATTTAAGAATGATAAATATATAATCAAAATTATTACCAAACAATTTTCTCGTACTAAAGATGTTCATCATCGTACGAATGTATATTTAAAAAATATAGAAAAATAGTCTATTTGTAAAAAAATACTGGTGTTTATATTTTAAAAAACAAGGAATCACTTACAAAAAAATTAAGTTATATGAGGATGACCACGAAAGAAAAAGGAAAAATATCAAGAACTAGGGATTAAAAAGACTTTTTCAACATAGTTACAAGTCACCATTTAAAAAAAAAAATAAAACTGTTCTCTCAGTAACACAAACACCAAAATAAATTGACAGAAACCGAAGTACGAAAGGAAACTATACTAGATTAAGGAAAAAAATAAAATTTTTTGTCTGGTTGGTGATAAAAGTTTGGTATTAATAATATACTTAACAATTAGATACTCTTTGTTATTTTGAGTCTAGAAATACTCTCAACAACTATTACATTTATTGATTTTAATTGATAAGCAACCGAAATTGCAAATTTAGGACAACACAATCCAGGAAAAATACGGCCCACTTTGCGAAGCAACTGTAGCTAGATTCTAAATTGAAATTTTTCATAGTGTCTAAAAGCAATTACCTAAATGGATGTGTAAAATTGTAAAATTAATTTCGTACGTGTTAAGCTTAAATGAAATATCCCAAAAGGAAAAAATTGTAAAAAAACAAATTTCTACCTTTGTAAGAACTTATTTAAAAGTCCCGATTTTGATCTCCACAGTGTAATGTTTTTTAAATTTTAATCTCCCTTTGAAAGAAAAAAGTAATTGAAATTCTTTCGTCCATCTTTTTTCAAAGACTTGTTATTGACCTTTTTCTACACGTGTTCAAATACATAAGACAAATATTGATTTAAAACAGTAAAAAATGACAAAATAACGACGATCGACCCAATAGTTCGTCATGTTACGAAAAAGTTTAATGATTGAGATGAAAATGAGAAAAGCACTAATTATGTGACCTAGGTACCTATGTATGCATAGAAAGATTCGTCAGAAACAATAGAATGGCAACGACTGAACAATTCCAACTTATATTCAACCAGCAATTGGAAAACACAGAAAAACTGGCACACACGATTTTTCCCGATATTACTTTTTCCAGCTATACCTATTTAACCCATCACTACTCAAACTTTCATGCAAAGGGAAAACTTTTCTCCGTATCATTAGTAATGTTGACAGTAACTGCACATCCTGTCAAGCGTATGTGGAGAAAAATGAGGCCGTCCCACACGTACATGAACGTATACATTGGATACAAGGTTCAATTTTAATCGTTTCTCTATCGTACAATTCCAAAATATCGGTGAAATAAAAACTAATTGAGAGTAGCAAAATTATTGCATAAACTTGTAAATAAAAATTATCTCTTTTGCAAATACCTAAGACTGAATAATAAGGCTGACTAATACAATGAATATTTAAAAACATTACTAAATTAAATTTGAATGAAATATAACCGCTTTTTATTTTCCTCAATAAATTATTGTAAATATATTTTAAACACGAAGAACAAGACGTTTGAAAAACAATAATACAATGATAGTTAATAATGATGACAATTATTTATTAAAGTTTACAAAATGTAAAAAAATGGTCTTTAAAATATTTCTCATATGCAATTTTTAAATTATGGAGGGTATTAAAATGAGGTATTCATAAGTGTACGGTTCATCTATTCGTTCTAGGTCGTACAAGACATTAGTGTATTATATTGCTTAACAATATCAAACTTTTTTTTTGCCATTGAATTGTTACAATCTATAACTGACAGTGGACTGTCAGCGACTCCTTACCTTCGTACCTATCATGAAATAGCCGATACAAATTGTATGTCACTTGAGGCGTTTCCTTAATCTTTTCGCACCTTTTTTTGGAGTACTAAAGTAGTTTAAATGAAGAAGTTAACTTCTCTCAGTAAAGTTTTTAAATGACACTAATTCTTTAGGTTTGGAAAATTTTTTTTCTTATTAAAGCTTTAGAACTGTATTATTATCTTATTTATTTCGTTCGTATATTCCTACTATACCATATTGAAATAAATTTTGTGCTTTTTATTATTTTTTGAGAACAAGCAGCTAAAAGTGACAGATGTGACTATATAACCCGATAAAAAATCATAAATATTCATTCTTTGTAACAGCTGGACGCTGAATTTATTCTGTCTGCTATGTATACCTCAATGTTTTCTCTAACGTGGTGTATTGCAGGTGTGCGTAGTTATACAAAATTAGTTACGAAATATTTTTAGTTCTTCCGATATAAGTAATGGTTTCGATGCTAAGTGTATCGATCGGTAAATCTGTGCGTTACTTGATTTATAATTAAACTTCCCTGCTAGACTTTACCAATAAGTACTTCAGATGGGCAACTGCGTGCGAAGACCTTGTAAATGGATGCAGTAACTGCATTCCGACATCGATTGTCCACCCGCTTGCTTATGTTACATATTCTGCTTTTGAGCATCTCAAGGACAATGAATTGTTTGGTCTTTGTTGATCGTATAGGGCGAAATACTTGAATCACTTGATGTTAAGTAAGAAGTAGAAAAATATCCTTCCCGGAAGAAACAAACAATTCATCTACTAGGAATTTGAGGCAAAAAGGTTATACTGTTGTCATTTTATATCTCAAGGACAATGTCATGTATCTAAAAGTATTGAAAGTTTCAAAAAAATTTATTTTCTGCCAGTGACGGAAAACTTTTTTTGGTTTTTGTTAAAAAGGTAATTAACTTGTTATCAGAGTAGTGAGAAACCAGAAAGTTACTTCTCGCAATTCATGATATTCGTGTATGTAACTAACTTACCCGCATCCATTTCATTCGACATAAATTTATGTACAACATAATTATTCATATACGTACTATTTAGAATTCACGTTCTATTCTATAAATTTGTAAAATTTATTTAGTCACATCTTCAAATCTGAGCTCTGGAAGATTTTAAAAAGTATTTCAGAAAATAAACTGAAGTTAAAAGCTTGTTTTTTATGAAATAGAAATACTTATTATCTTTCATATCATCGTATAAACATTGGATACCTGAAATACATGTGTAAAGAAGGTGAGCTCTTTTAGGTCAACTTTTCTCCTGGAGTCTTCTCACTTCGCTGTAAAGTTCCTAACTACCTAAAGTTACTTTAGTGCTACAACAAAAGACCCGATTAGAAAGTTTTGTCCCAGCGTCAAAAGCTTGTCGTGCTATTTAAGGACAAAAGTATGGGTGAAAGGTCAAAAGTATGCCGTAACTTGATCGTATTCCTTTGAAATATTATGTTATTATCGCTGTCTTTGCCTATGCATAATACGTGTACAGCATATACAACAGATGACTTTCGTATGTGAAATACAAATATGAGCTCGACTGAAATCTGGAGCCTGCGACTCCACTGGGAGTTGAAACGTTGTCAATATATTCGGGCTAGAGATTATTGGATCACGTGCTTGACGGCAAAAAATGCTCCAGAGAGAAGTAGGAGAAGGCTGAAAAAAAGGGAAATAGGATACCTGGAGGAAAACAAAATTGCTAGATATCGTTTGGCTGTTCTTGCGGATATTACATTTGTATTTTGCCTTGATTGATTTTTATTTTTAGACACGACTGCTACATATGGGTATAATATTTTTACCGAGTTTTAATAGAAATACAATAAAAGTGTGCTGTACTGATTTGAAAAATAATTTTTTCTTTGTTTTGAATAATCAAGGCACATATGACGAATCATGTTTTAACGTAGATCTATTGTCAGGCAGATAATCCAAACAAATGTCCAAAAAACTTGTAAATGGTTTTCTGTGTTTTCAAAAGACATTAAAAAGATACAAAAAAAAGTGTTTCTAATTTAGGTATCTTTTTAAATCCTTAGACATTTACTCACTCCTCCAGACCTGGTAGTTGATATGGCGATATGCATTACCAGATTTTATATTACTTAACTACTATTATTCAAGGAGGTTCTAATTGTAGAATTAAATGATTTTTTTTCTCGAAAATACGTCTGGAAAAAAAATGGAGAAAATTGATGCGCGCATACTATAGGTCTTAAAAAAAATGTAATGTTTTTTAGTGTTACTTTACATTTTTTGTTTTTGCTGAAACCTTTTTAAAAGGAGAACCGAATTAATTTTTTTGAGCCCTAGTTCAACCAGTAGTATTACAGTAAATTGCAAAAAACTGTATTTTTTGACCTTTTTTTAGAAAATTTGTAACTCGAACTATTAACACTAATATTTATATATTATAAAAATAATGTATACCGTAATGTCGTCTGTGACATACTCAAAACGTTTTTTGGCCAAAAAGAATGAACAAATATTGATTTGAAAAAACCCACTCTGACTTTCTGGCAGGTAGACAGTGGTGGAAAACTGTTGAAGGCTCTATACGTCTAATTAAGTAAAATGTGGCTGCACACTTTTTAATTTTTTTTACTCTTAAAAAACGTAACAATAAATATGTTAATACAGACTATCAGAATCTTATTTAATCAGCATGAAATAACAATAATAATTAAAAAGGATAGTAATGATACTAATAATAAAAATACACCTTAAAATAGTAACAAAAATCATTGAAAAAAAAAATGAAAAAGATAGTAACAGTAATAATAATAATAATAATAATAACAAAAATAATAATAATTATTATTATAATAAAAATAAAAATTATTATAATAAAAATAAAAATAATAATGATAATAACAATGATAATAATAACAATAACAATAATAATAATAATTGTAGTAATAATAGTTATAATGGTAAAAATAATGAAAATAATAATAATAGACTGTATTGATTGAATTTAGAACAAACTTTTTTTAAGTAAGTCAGATGTGTTTATTGTGTTGTTACCCGCAGAATAAAGTATAATTTTTTTTTTTCTATACACAACTGTTGTCAAAGAACTGTCAAAAACCATTGACAAGTATATTTTCACCTGGAAATCCATTGCGTTATTTTTTATCTATTTATAGAGTACACTAGAAGCTCAACATCAAACATTTTTGTAAAAAATACGTTAAAAATCAGATTTTTACTATTACAGTAATTACTTAAAATTTTATTATATTGTAAATACCAAAATTGTGGACCTCCAACAATTAAACTTTTTGACGACCACATTTAAAAATTTTTTCATTTTCGTTAATTTTCAATCCGAGAAATGTGAGCTATAGTTAATAAAAAAGATTTTTCTCCGATGGCATGACCGTTTGACGGTTGGGGATTACGTAAAGTTGAAAAACAGATGTTTAAAAATAAATTTATTCTTATAAATATTTTCAAAGGACAATTACTTTGATGAGATCTTTTACTTAAAAAAATTGATGTGTTTTAAAAATTAAAGTCAGATAATAATAAGTATTATGAAATATGTTGTATCAATTAGAGATAATTGTTATGAATTCTGGAAAAGCAAGACACGTAATGAGTATTATAAGTAAGATATATTCGTCGTTCTCGTAAAAAATGTAGCAATCATACCTTAAATTTAAATATTTTGTTTTTTAAGAGTATTTGAATTACAAATTACAGAAAAGTTTGGCATAATCTACTTTTCAACAAAGTTGGATGATAAAGTGCTTATTACTTACATTAATTGTTATGAGTTACACAATAGATAACAACACAAATGTAAAAACAGAAGTTACGAGGAAAAAGTGTTTACGAAAATCTGTAAATGAAAATGCGACTTTAGTAGGCCTATATAATTGAAAAGATAAGACCACGAATGACGCAATACAGACAAACGGAGACAATCGATATTATAATAGTTTGACGTAGTACAAACAGTGGAAGCATCCAACTCCTATACAAATGACTACTTGACTTCTGTAAAATAGCACATTTGTGATATAACGTACGTCAAATTAGCGTCATTTTTGAGATAGTAGAGCTTGCATAAGTGCACTTCAAAGCGATGTGACTAGTTACGTAGACAATTGTACAGTATGTCTGTGTTTTTGTGTATGTACGTGCAAGTTAGAAACAAACAGAAGTGTGTCTAATTAGATTTCTATTATTCACCGAGAGTTCTACAAACACCGTATACAAATGAAAAAGAATATGTGAGTCTTTTTTTAACGTAAAGAACATTGCCGTTCTAACATGAAAACCTAAATTTGAATATCAACATTACCCATCTGAGATTGTTATTTTTTGTTATATTTATAGAAAAAACAAAAATAAATCAATAAATGAAATTTAAAAAAATAAATAAATAAAAAATCTTCTAGAAAACTCTCTCAAATCAAATATAATCTATTAGTCATATTTTTATAAGTTAATTTTTTCTTCACCAGAAGAAATCAAAAATATATCTGGTGCTGAACCCCTATTTTTAGGCTCGTTATCGCAAACTCTATACTAACAAAGTCTTTTATATTCCATAATTCAAGTTCCGTAATGATTCACAACGGAGCCAAACCATAATTGTCCATATCCTAAGGGGCAAGGTTTTCAGCAGTTTTTTACAAATTGATATTATCAATAACTAAAATTACTTTGTAAAACCTTTGAATTTGAGTACACATACGAGAAAAAAATCTATAGGTCTTTGTCAGAATGAAAATACGTAATTAAAGTTAAAGTATGTATATGCACTGTTGTTTAATAGTGTCATTATTAAACAGATGACAATTTATTATGCCTTTACTCGCGTCTTGACAATATTTGCATTCAGTGCTTTGACACCAGTTATAATCCATGTCTATTAGCGCTTTTGAGCGACTGTCTGAAACTACCATATCCACTTTTTTCTGAACTCTGCAGTTCAAAATACAAAAGTAAGTTTTCTATGTAATATTCACGGTTAATCTATAGTTTTGATGCTGTGGTCAAATATATGTTTGTGTATTTGACAACTATGTTTAGGTAGTAGGTACACATCATCAGTAATGAGCGTGTGAATAATATGTGCAATGAACGTGTTCAAACTATAAAATTTGAAACTTGCATGCTAATGAATACTGGGTTTCTAACGACGGTATGCAAAAAAAAAAAAAAAAAAAAGAAAATAAAAAAATTTAAAAACAATGGTAATCATGTATAACATTGCATATGTGTAAGAATTTTTTTCTAATACTGTCAATAAATCAGATGAATGTGGAATAATGTATTAATTAATTACTAGCAAAATTGTAAAAATAAATTTCCCAACCCTTGACAATGTCATTATGCAATCCGTTGCAAAAAAGTTTACTCTACCTGAAAATTATGCACGTAAGTGTTTCAGTGACGAGTCTGCCTTTTTTACTTTTTTTATCATTTACGTGGAAAAATAACTATGTATATAGTATAGCAATGAACAAAGCGTGAGTTACATAAAGAATACTACAGCTAATACGCTGTCAGAATATGTATATTGTATAATTACATAAGTTTGCCGCCACTTGCTCTCTGTCGCGTGGAGAAAGATTAACACGGATCTTACGAGGCTCAAAGACAATCTTCGTGTTTTCCGCTTCAGCTTTGTTAAGCGCTCAAAACTTCGTTTAGCAAAGTTTACCTGGTAATGCCTTCGACGTGTGCAAACAGCCAAATTCGTGGAGTAATATTATTACTATTGTTTCACTTATCTTGCTTGCATAGATAATTCAAGAGTGAGTTTATTTTTATATCAAAAGGATAATGAATCTTGAGTTGAAATGCATAGATAGTACTTCGGTTGAGGATTTACACTTTTTTTTTATAGAATGCAGTAAAATTCGCACGGCTCATCTACATGACATTTACCTTCGACAGCTTTGGACTTTTTTCCGTTTAATTTAGTACTCATGCTTTTTAACTTTTAGTCTTCTCCTATCTTTTATTATTTTTTAAGAAAACGAAATGATCACCTCTTCGATTTTATCTCGGTACTACTACTTTTTCTTTTGTAATAATAATGAGTACATAGTTTCATCGAACATAAACTTGTATTTTTATTTTCTGATCTTTGCTACTCACTCTCATATGCTGATAGCATGGTTTGATAGTCCCTAATCAGACAGGCAGGAGTAATTGTTTTAAAATACACATCAATAGTTTGCTGCACAATGCATGTAGTAAGAGCTAGAGTGGGTTTTTTAGATTTAGTTCCATTTTTTTGTGGTGAAATAATTAATGATTTTGCCGAGCTATAGGGAATTCAAGCTTTTTTTGCATTTTGTATGAATGAATTTCTCGCGTGATAGAACATGCCACCCTAGAATCCACTGGTTAATTAAAATACGTTGGAAAACATTATTCTTATGCAATTCCGTTATAATCAATATTTGAAAATCACCAACAAACAATGCAACCAAAAATTTCTTACTAATAGAAATCAGCAGTGCCCTCGATGGTCCAGTCCACAACGCCGTTGTTTTTTCTACGTTTAGATGTATACGCCAGTTCATGAGAGAAAGGAGAAGACATTTATCATCCAACGACGTGACTCGCGCAACGCCCGCCACCGAAGAAAAATTGTTTGTGCGGAAGTTTCAGGAGACGCGGGAAAAAGCATGGTGGAGTGTTTTAAAATGTGTCAAACTGTTTCTCAGATATATGCAAGATTTATTTGAAATTGAAACTGTGTATATGTGGGGGAAGGTAACAAGTATAAAATATGATATGTATGCTTGATGTATTATTAAATATGAGATGAAAGTTTTTTGAATAGCTTTGGTCGAAAAGTATACCATAAGGTAACGTGAAATGCGGTGTCTGACTATTTTTGACTTGTTCTACTGATGGCTGACCCGTCATTTCCTTTGTCTTCTCATCCAAGACAGTTTTTCTGCCAAAGTACTTCATGAATGCACATTTCAAATGTAAAGTAAAAGATTATGTTATGAAAAGTAATTATAACATTTATCAGTAGGGTTCCTAATCGAAGCACTGGATTGGTGTAAGTAAATCATAACTTTACTGCTTTGCCGTGACGGCTACGAAGCCATGCATATTTATACGGTAACTTTCTTGATTAAACTATTTAATTCACACAATTTGAATTTTGAAATTGTATCTGCGAGTTATCTGCGCGTTAATAAAACTCCTCAAGTTTTGTAAACGAAGAGAAGGCGAGTAAAAAAAAAAAAAAAACAAAAATAGAGCAGTGAATAAGGCAAAGAGAGAGAGTGCACCGTATATACAAACAGTAGAGTAATTTTTCAGGCGGAGGCGAAAAATCGTCACAGGATACGTCCCTTGGGAGGAAGTACAAGGGGGAGGACGGGGCGGGGCAAGACATCACGTTTTATTGCGTGGCTCAAAGTGGCTCGTCGCCCCGAGTGAGCGCCAAATTCCCCTTCGCTTTATTTTTGACGAGTATCTTTCTCCACTTCCACGCATTCCTTGCTCTTTCTTTCCCCCAGAGCTTTATGATTCGCTAGCGCAAGACGAAAAAAAATCGCATCCCTACTTCCACATGTATAATTACATGTACAACATTTTTCTTTTTTTTTTCTTCATTCTTCATTTTTCATGGCTCCTCGTTTTCTCTTTGGAAACTGCATTTGTGCGCGTACAAAACTAGTTTTGCATAATAACCGAAGGATTCTTGCTCTTTTTTTTCCCTTTCCTCACCGGAGGAGGACCATTCATTGTTTTGCTCGGCTCTCCTCCTCTTATATTCTAACTCTCTTCTGCAGTTTAATCAAGGAATATGCAAATAATATGCATGGCAGGCTTTTCCTCCCGCTCCCTTCTTTTTTATTTCTTGTTATATACGGGGGCGTCGTTTTATCAAGATTAACAAGGTGTGAGGCTTATTTTTTCTTTTAATTTTCAAAGTATAATATTATTCATGGGGCTTCTCCTCAGGTATTTATTGTTTGATGGATAAATCGAACGGGATGGTTTTTTGTCAGAAAGTTATTTATCTGATCAATAAAATGTAGTCTAATTTTTGTAACTTGAAAATTATGCACGTTTCCACATCAACGCTGGAAAAACTGATATAAAATAGCACGTTGAAATGAAACTGTCGCAGCTTCAATCCGCTTACAGGCGAGTTGTTCATCAATTTCCGTGTACGTAGAAAAGTTCGTCCTAACATAAGGAGTATAACGATGCAATGTTTGATCGCTCGAAAAGTTTGATAACCAATAAAAAGAGCTCATCTCTGCACAAAAGTTTGTCAACGTTGTTCCAGCGGAATGTCAATGGATGAAGAAAAAAGGGTAAGAAGACAAAGTAATACAAAATAAAAAAACACAATTGTCGACATTTTTTTTTCCTTTGAGAAATAGGCACTAAACAGAACTTAGTTCGCACAATAGGGTGAATACGCACTCGAACTGAGCAAGTAGGAGTAAAGCTTCATGAATGGACAAACTTGATCTATTTATGTTGCCATGTCGAAGGACGATCAGTTTAGTTGATACCCGAAAGACAAGCTTATTATTTTTTTTTTCCTTATCCCCGTCTTGGTTATGGTTTATAAGGATTACGTGCTTGTTTCTGGGGCGTAGACGTCTGAGAAAAGTATCATTTCTTTATTTTTAGCGTAGCTTTACGATACGACGGAGAAGAGTATAATTGAAAGATAGATTTTGAGACTCTGGTGTCACGTGTATTCTGTTTCGAGAACAGCATCAATTGAATTTAACAAATTATTTAGAAATCAAGGCCTGTGTTAATAAATAAAATGACATTTTCAAGGGCAAATACACTCAAAATTGCTGGACTAACCCTTTCATGATAAGAACTCATTATCAAATTGAATATCTAGTAAACGTTAAGCGATAAAATTACAATTTTATCAAAAAAAAAAAAAAAAAATCTTACTCCTTCACTTTGACGATTAATTACAAGTTATCGATGAAGTCACAAGTTCTTTAGTGGTAAAACTAATCAAGCCGTAAATGAATACTGTTTTGCTGTCCACTATTATACCTCTCAAAATCCTCAATTAACAACCCAGACTACCATCATTTGAGAGGTACACGCAAACATTTAGGCAAACAATAATTAGGAGTCACGCACATAAAGATTCTCAGAACTCAGCCGCAAGTAAATTCGCTTAACGAAAATGGCATATACCTCCCATCCCCTAGACCACAACAGCTGGCCTCGTCGAAATCCTCGGAAACTCTCACAAGCCCGAGTGCGTGACTTAACTAAGCTTCACGCCTAATTAATTTTGACGAATTTCTGGAAGCTTTGCGGTGTACCTTCGTGAGCAGACGCGAAAGCTCGTAATAGGTACTCTGTCATCTTTTGATGGCTCGGTTCTTCAAGTTAGTGCAACTTAATCAGATGTATATGTTAGAGCAAATACCTCTGTGAATTTTCACATGTGCTTTTTCACCACGCGATGCTCCTCGTGAAGGAGATGGGCAACCTTTTCGCAGAAAAATTACCAATTTCCCTTCTACACCCCTCCCAGTAATGGGAAGCCTCCCATCCGTCTTTTCTTCCCTCTCCCAAGTGCTCAGTGCCCAGAGTAGTGCCCTTTACAGGAACCAGCCGAACGTACAGCACTAAAATATTAATTTTTTTAATGTATATTTTTTGGTGTTGGATTCCAACTATCACCTGCCGTACATGTCAACCTATTTCGATTTCTCTGTAACCACCTACTTCTAGTTAAGCTCTGGAGTAATTGATCAGCAGTGAGCTCCGATGAAAACCTCTTCTTTTTAAAGAGGCTTTGAATAACACTTTTGCTGCATATAGAATGTGATGATCAGATGATCAGACTTAAAAATGAAGGGTTTTGGTAAGTGTTAAGTACAGTTTCATTAAATACAATTTCGAGGATACCATCGATCAGTTTTATCGGGCAATCGATTTCATTCCAAGTTATCTGTAACAAATACATAATCTTAATTATTTGCCTTTGGAGCTAATGAAAGACAATTACGCCACGCATTTTCGAAATTCTGATGATATTCTCTTTCTTTTACCGATTGATCTCATCATACACCTCCTGCAGCAGTTTGAACTTTTTCCATCCCTTGCAGAAGACGTGCGTAGATCTGCGTATTTAGTGCCCTCTGGTTCTTGTTTCAATATGCTGAGTGCTACTCTTTCATCATATGCTTCATCCTTTGCCCTGCGTGTTATGGGGCTCTGGGACTCGATACCAAAGGCTATACGTTCAAAGGGTTCACTTGAAGCCTTTTATTCAGGGTATGCCGGTATGACTTATTTTCACTCAAAATTAGTCGTAAGATTCGTAGCTAAGCTGTACTGTTGCTCTATCCTATGTATTATTATTTATTATTGTAACAGTATTTTCATTGCTATTTTAAATAAAGTATTGGCTTAACTGGTACAACAGTATTGTATACTAGAAAGAGTAAACAAATCATATTATGAATTATTACCAGAGTTATATATTATATACATATATTTATAAGTACGAAAAGTATGTGTACATTCATGCTTCTGCCATTCGGATCACTGATCCTTGGCATAAAAAAATTTTGATTTAAATCTAAATCTGCAGGACCTTCACGTGTATCGATGCGATTCTTGTTTGATAGGATAGGTGCATACCCTAATATATCTATGAAAAGCTTCAGCTCTGATATAACTCCAAATTTCTTGATATATGGGGAACAAGTTGAACACCAGACTCACTGCTAGACATGACAGAAAGTGATGTGCTTTTACGATACGAAGGAGGTATCTTTACCTTGCCCTCAGCCTCCTAGTTTGATTGTTTGGGGAACTAGGTAATATTAAAATGATTGTCATCTGGAAAAACATCTGTCATTCGAATCTCTACGCTGCCTCACATATTGACCTGCTGTTACTACGCTGCAACATCAGTCCACAAGGGACGATTAGACCATGTCTCTTGTCTTCTTTTATGCGTTGGTATTTAACAAGAACAGATTCACACCTGCTATAAGGCTCCTAACAGTGCATGAAAATATACGTACAGAATAAGTTCGGATACACGACACATATACTGCAAAATCTTGTCGAAGAAGCAGATTACGTAAGAGACCCCTACCACTAGCTGTGTAACCAAGGGCGCTTGTGACCTCTCAGTTTGCCACATCACAATATATATGTAAGCAGGGAAGCTGTGTTTCGTTAAGTAGGCCGGTAGTACAGAAAATTTTTTCCCTCGATTTATAATTTTTATCGCAAATTCTATTAATTAAGGGCAAAAGTTCACACCTTTCATTATCGACATTATGTACCTGGGAAGATATGTATTGAGCAAAACAGCAATAGCCGGAGAATCGATTTAAACTAATAATGTAGGTCAATATCAAAATTGTGAGCTGTAAGCATATAGATTGTGGAGATAAAGTTATACGAATAAAATTAATTTTTTGTAATACTATGAATCTGACGACAGCAGGATATTGCAATATTAAAGTATGACTCCAACGGCAATGCTATCCAATGGTCTTTATTTATTTATTAAAGCAACGCTTTGGCCACTTTAGAATGAGGCCCTTTTCAAGCAAATTATATCACAGTATACAGGCTTTACGTGATCGCTTACATTTGTCGAGATCTTAGTTAATTGACTGTAGCCTGTAAGCGACTCGAACATACTCAGTATGTATACTGTGATATAATTTGCTTGAAAAGGGCCTCATTCTAAAGTGGCCGAAACGTTGCTTTAATAAATAAATAAAGACCATTGGACAGCATTGCCGTTGGAGTCATACTTTAATATTAAAATTAATTTTTCGTTGGCTGATAAGTTTATTAATTTAAAAAAGGAATAAGGTCAAGCCACATAATTTTAGACTGGTTAGAGCAGGTATTTATTAATTGATACATATTTCCAAGCTGATGATTTGGTTAGTGACTACGTGTGAATGATTCGTTTTTTTTCTGCTCATACATTTTACTATGCGTATTTGTTTTTAAATTAGAAAAAAAACTATATGTTTTTGGTATTAAAAGGATTTACGTACGTATAATGATTTTTTAGAAAATAATATGCAATATTGTAGCTTTATTTATAAATTTATTAAGCAATATTACTTATGATAGCAATGGCTGTTAAATGGTATACTAAAAGAACGATGCTACGAACTAGTTTTCATGTGTACAATGAAGTATTATTTTTTAAGATTTTAAATACTGTGGACAATAACAATAATACTAATAACAAGTTTCTGAAGTTGAAGCAACATCGTGTTGTTTTTTAGTACTACGTAAAATTAAATATTAAAAATAAATTTTCAACACTATGTTATGATTCTTATGATTTAAGATGAGCATAAAATGAAACTTACTCGTAAAAATTCCTTAGACTCATGCTTCAAAAAAAGAGATCCATGTCTGAAAATTAAAAAAATTAGTTCATTGATTGTTGGTTTCTTACGAAAAATAAGATAAATCAAGAAAATTCAATATTACATGGCTTTTGTATTATATTAAAACTTAATACTAATACAGACGTCATTTTTTTAAATACGTCTACAAATCGTAAATAAGGGCCGATCTTAAATTGAAAATAATATCAGATGAAAATAATGCAATGAAAATTTGTCAAGTTTTACTGCAACGAGACACAAAACATCCACTGACATGTCGAATGTAATATCGATAAAACCATGCTTCTTCCGTTATCATGCGTTTTTACGTCTCCGGTAAAGTTTACATCGACTTTTTAGGGCTAGCAAAAAGGCTTGGCTGACGAAAAAATTGAACAAACCCAAACATATTCAACCATCACATTACCTTCTCACACATTGATTTTCTATTTTGCTTGTTAACATTTGTTTTGTTAATATTGTTAATATTGTCTTGTAGTATTCTGTTTTTGCAACTTTGTAAATTGTTTTGAACTCTTTTTTTACGGAATAATCTCGAGAGCAGCGCATTAAATGCCATTTACGAGCACATAACAGTGCACGCGTACGAAAATAGAGCGGCCGACTTTCAGAAAGATCGTAAAGTTTAAAGTACCGAGAAATAATGCGAGTGTTTGCTTGGATTTTCGCGAAATGAAAATTAGTCCTACAGTTTTCGTGAGTACTAGAGATGCAACTGATTCCATTTGGACGTCTTAGCGACAAGCATTTTCATTTACTGACCGCCAAATAATTTAAAACACTTGTGTCGCAAAAAAAGGACTAGGCTATCGGTGAAACACTACAGCAACACCAGCTCCCAAAGGTCGCTTACTAGGCCAGCCAGTCCATCGTACATATCGTACACGCACGTGCATCAAAATCAGCTCCAAACTTCTCTCCCATGGATCGTAAATAAACATGACCGCAAAATGCCACCAAAGCGTAAAGCTAAAAGGGGCGGGTGTATCGCCGCTAACGCGTCACACGTGTAATTTATCGATCCAACGATTCGCACTACACCCCTCCATTCCTCTTTCCCCTTTCACCTTCCGTGGAATAGATATCATCTCGTGATTGATGCAACAAATGTGTCACTAATTGACCAGGCGCTTACGGTATACGTACACATCGTTGGATGAATGGAAATTCTCTGACGCTCTTTGCTGTCTTCGAATTAAAATAGGACTGTGACGTTGTTGATGATGTTAGGATTCATTTTTTCCATTGACAATAGAGAATACAATAAAATCTAAAAATAACTACTGTGCATGACTATCACGACAATTTAAGTTATCCGAAAGTGGTGAAAGGTTTTCCTACATTTCAGTTTTTATAACATCCAGAAATAAATACTTTCTTCGAGTCATGGTGGTCATGCAGCTAATAATAGTGTCAAAAAAGGACAAACTAATCAAACGATAAATGCATCGTATCGTCAACAGACTCAAACACAAATAGATATGTGAATGTAGATACATGAGGTAATCCACAAAAAGTATCCCGTTTTTGTCCCTTTGATGAAAAAAATTTTTTTGAGGCACACCCTTGAAACGAGCTTATTTTACCCGTAATGTCATGTACTATGAGGACAAATTTTTTAACGCGGGTTTTAGTGAGGATGACAACCTTTTTGCGTAATTTACATGTTTAAATTAAATTTATAGCTATGACATATACAGAAAGTTTTTTTTATTGAAATGGGGGACAAAAACGGGATATTTTTTGTGGATTTCCTCATGTAAAGTCATAAATGATTTTCACGCTAACGGGAACCACTGAATTATTGGGCTGATCTTATCGTAAACTCAGCCCTCAACATCTGTTAGTGATTCCTGTCGGCTCTCGTGTGTTTGATGTTGTCGCATGTGTACACGCACATCTTCCAGCAAGGACCCAACGATACATTATTGTAGTCATTATTGACATGACCACGCCATGGGATTGCTTCTTTTGTTGCTTAATAATTTTTTAAAAATCGTATCAATCACTTTTTATTGATGCAGAAGCTCTTTTGTTAATCACTCTTTTTTCCAATTTAGAAATATATTTGACTTCAAGTTGTATTTCAGGTGGTAATAATCACTTTACACCCTTGTTACAGAAAAAGAAATTTCCAACGAAACTGGTAGTTCTAAATATGCGGCTAATGTCTATTTATTAATACATCCCGCAACAAACAGACAATGTTTCGTTAATATTCTGTGATCCATATTTATAATTAACAAGTAGAAATTAATGATATAAGGAGCTTGACTGCAAGTATAAAGGTGATAATAAAATTTTCATCCAAAGTATAAGTTAACCATACAAAATTGGTTCATCGTAATTTCTTGGTTTGGATGACCTTATTTGATGCCCGTTTAACGGACAACTTGATAGAAATCCAAACATATTAGTCAAATCGCAAACGATCCAAAACAATACTCACTTGACTAAACGTCAATAAGCTTACGAAAAATGAATCGCCTTCAAAATAATGCAAAGAATTTCCTGAGGTGCTTAATTTTTGTTATAAAACTATACCAAAGAAAGGAGAAATTTTTCTACGGATTTCACCAAGTATACCTCCACCTGTCAGGCGATACAACGATCTCACGATTCTTTTTCCTGTCACGTCATAAATACAAGTGTCGTTGTACCAAAAGGCACACGTCAACTCGTCAAAGACAAGATGACTATCAATCTCCACGTACGATTCAATAATTACATGTTTATTGAAAAAAAAAAAACAAAAAAAACAAAAAGAAAAAAAAAGATCTGATACATCTAGAGCTGATGAGCTCCTCTTGACAGCGTAAACCTCTCCACCCCTAACCCATCGAAGCGAGCAATCGCAATCAACTTGCAAATTGAGTTGAAAATTTAATTACACTGCGCTGGTGGTATTCTAGGTAAAATCGTGTGCTCATCTGATGGTGTGCTGGCAGAATTTACAGCGTTCTTCGATAAGGTCAAATACACTCACTTTGAGACCTGCAAGATCGATCTAACACCAATGTTGTTGTAGAGGTTGTTATTGCAGCACACATTACGAGGGAAATAATTACCAGGAAGACTATATACACACAGGATATATACTTCATCCTTTTTGCGTTATCTCGGAGAATCTATATATGAATGTGTTATCTTACTTGCGAACTCTAAGTGATAATTTTCTTAATATTTAAAAGTTTTAATGTATTTTGTGTTCGTAAATGAACGATAAATTTTATAACGTTAGCTTCTCGAAACACCGCGCTTTGTTACGTGCGCATATAATTATAAAGTCCTGAACAGGTTTTTCTCCTTTTGCATGTCAGCCTTTTTACCCCCACCTATGCTATTAACTTTTTTCACCAAGCTTTGTACGTACAAACTACCAATTTCCATACTTATAACGACTACTTATTACTCGATGCATACATGTTACGAAAAATATCCACTTTCCGTAACATACTTTTTTTTTTATTAATCAACTACAACTACTAATGCGAGACAGTCACAACTAGTACGAAAAATCATTTTTTTTTGTTTTACTTGTTACGTAAATAACTAATTTTAAATCACACAACTTTCTTAGTAACCGCACAATGGAAGGTGGCAAAATGTAAAACCAAATTATCCTGTAAGTATAATCATGTTCATAAAGGAATTCCTTAAATAAAACATAATATTTTAATTCATTCTTTGGTATTATCGTTGACTTGGACACAACAGAACTAGAATGTATGTATACCAGGTGTTAGTTTTCTTAATTTTTTTTTACCTACAAAGTAAAGTGTAGTTATACATTAAAAGTAAACGTATAAACGTGATGGCCATAGAGAGCTTATTACGACGAATACCCAGATAAAGTCCAATATTTCCGCTACTACCCTCATCCCAAATACCCAGTTAATTACTGTTATGGAAAATTACCGCGCCAGCCCTACGTCTGTTTTCGGCCGCGTATTGTGTGCATTGAAGCCGCGAAACAAGGTTTCAAACGCGGAAAAATTGAATTAAGTCGAGCACCCGCGTAAATGACAAAAGTTTGGGGCCGAGCAAAACTTTTGCGCAAGTGCAAATAACAAGCAGAGCTGTGTACTTACGCTTGGGAATACTATCCGGCTGTAACTGCCCCAACAAACACTGGCTATCTGTTTTATCATTTTGTACATGGCAGGCTTGCTCGGAACTACCCTCCCATTGGAATAAATTAAGTTTGACCGAGAGAATGGTCAAATGTTGAAATCGTAGTTTCGAATTCGGGGATTTCAGGTTAACAGAGTTATTCACTGCTGATGGAACAAAGTGGAATAACATTTTGGAAACGGTGTTTGCTTCCGGGCTCTTAAAGTTTATCAAGTGATTGCGAATAAGCGCATGACAAATAAGTGTGTATTTAAGACGTTTTGAATTACTAAAATTGCCTGTACGAGTTGCTTACTGTCTATTGCACCCTTATCGGTTTTGCGCGATATATCTCAAGTTTATGGAAAAATATAGCAAGGGATAGTCTGTTAGTATATTTATATAACTTTTAATGATTTTTCATTGGCTCTCTTTTTATTTTTGATACTCCTATTATTTGTGAGATTACTAATCCTTGTAAAACTCATTTAAAATAATATTCCTATCCAGTTTAAATTCTTAGGAATCATTTTTTGCTTATATACTTTTTTATGAATTCAATTTTCATTTTAACAAAATTTCTTTTTTATGATGTGTTACGTAGTATAAGCACCAAGTTGGAGTATTACATAAAAAAATATATCTCATTGATTAAGTCCATTATTGGATTTTTTTCATACCAGGGGGCTTCATCTACTGTACGCCTCGTGTGCCGTCTAATTTAATTTTTATTACAAAAATTTTATAGATAAAGAAAGGTGCTTCCCTGATCTCTCAAGAAATAGTACCTCACAGCGCACCTTCTAATAAATGAAGTGCACTGTCATGGGTCACAAAGGTTCACTTACTAAATCTGAAAAGAACAACTTATTAATTGATGTGATTTTTGTTCATGTACATATTTCCTTAATTCTTCTCCCCATTGAAAGAGAAATTTATGTTAACTCTCATAAGAGTGACATGGTTAAGAGCTTAACTTTAACCTTTATTTACTTTAACAAGCAACTTATAAAAGAGCGATCTTTAAATACTCTCTCAAAAAAAAAAAACACATTTCCAAAGTTTTTTAATGATTTGTGTATTTTTATCGGACTTCTGACTATCTTTATGTAATGAATAATTTTTTGAACAAGTATTTAATATTTTTATTTTACATTAAAATCCAAAATATTTTAATCATTACACAAGCTCACACTTTTGATTTTCCCCGCTGTGAACAAACCATGAGATCAGCCAAGACTAATCAAATTTTAAATCAACACGTTTTATCATGTGGCTCATGAATATTTCACGTAAAATAAACAAAATTTAAGAAGATGAAGAAAATTGAAGTTTGGGAGTAGGGGATGCTTGATGGCTTTACATATAATATCAAATACACACTCTCGCATACCCACCTACTCACGTATGTATCCTAATATGTATTTATATGTTTTTTCAACGGAACATGTATATTTATACGTAGAAAATTTCATTATTGTCTATATTTTCTAATACATAGTATCAGATAACAACGATTGAAAGCTTAAGAAGTAAATTTATTAAAAAAATCGGTGTTCGATATCGAAATAAAACATTCAAGTCAGTAAAACTACAATACTTATTTTAGTAGTTACGTTATTTTATGAGAAATTTTATGATCTTGACGAAGATAAAGTGACAAGTAAGCTTTTTTTAAAGAACCAATTATTTGAAATTCAAAAGGTCTAGTAAAACCATAATCGTTATTTATCGCTCGCACACACACACACACACACACACACACACACACACACACACACGACAGAGATTTTTGCCACCATCATTTACTTTGGGTTGGGTTAATACGTTATTGTTGTTGTTGTTGTTGTTGTGAAGTTCAGACCATCCTAATAAATTATAAACAGAGTTGATGATTGTGCTCACGTAATGCAAATTGAAGACACACGGTTTCTGGAATCTACATCGGTAAAATGCAAAAAAAATTTCTTTTTCCCAAGCATTTTTTTAACTTTTCTTTTCTGGCGAATTCGCCTGATGGCAAAAATAGTTATAATATGCAGAAAAAAAAAAGAATGCGAAACAGTCCGCAGTATAGCGGTGGCAGCTGCTTCACCGTCATCTGCATACCAGAAAGATAAGGAGGACGGGGGTGAAAAACGATAGTGGGCTCAAGCGCGCCAAAGCAACTTTTACGATTGTCTCCGATTCACGCAGTTGAAATTCTTTAAACTTGTCAGCTTGCGGCTGCACGTCGTTGCGCTACATTCATTGCGACTTGGAAGAAGAAAATTACACGTGTCTACTTTACGTAGTAGTGCCAAGCTAGAAGCTACACATCTATGTTGACAGTGTTTAAATGCCCACGGTTTCGTTGATTTTTACTGTAAAATAGTTAAGATAAGCACGAGTGACCCAATATTTTTCGATACTTTCTCCCAAACTATAAGAAGGTCATTCAGAAATGTTAATGATGCAAATGTATGTCCAAAAACATCGTTCAATAGATATTGCCAGAGAAAATTTTTCTTCCGTAGTTTCTCCAAATCTCGGGTTTTATGTAGTCAAGATAGCCAGTTCGGTTTCTTAAGTCAGCCCAAACTACATTTGCATGCTCATAAAGCACATAACTGTTGCGGAGGAAATTTGTTAGAAAAAAATATGAATTTTTCGTGCTTAGTGGAAGAAGCTTCGAATTACGACATCCCTGCGTATTTCCTATAAGACGTGAGCACACACGTATTCGTAGGTATCTTTGAGTGCACCGAAGCGAAATCGGACAAATTTTCCAAGCATCCGAGCGGCGAATCTGAAATACTCGCGATTTCAAGTTTAGTGGCTGCTACTTCGGAAAAATACGAGGAATTTAAGTAGATGATTAAAATACGAGGGGATCTTTTTTCCACTCTCATCTCGTGGACGATTCAATGTTCCTCAACGGACGACGAATAGAGTTCCTCTTTAGAAATGTGTACAGTCGAATACTAACCGCGTCAGTCGAGATATTAAATACAAATTAATGGCAAAAAGCGCGGGAAAGTACAAGTTTCGCTGAAGAAACTTGTCGACGGAACTTTCTCGGTTCTAACGCAGCAAAGAAAACGAGTGAAAAATAAATCAGCAGCGAAAAAAAACAAAACAAAATATAAAGCTGGGCACTTTAATTGCTTCGGAATCACTGGAGGTGCTGCAAGTTTTTCTTTCGTTTTTCTTTGCTTCTCTCTCTCTCTCTGGCTCTCTGTGGATAAAAAATGAACTCTTTGTTGAAACTTCCGATCGACTTGCAGTACAAAGTCTTATTTTCTAACTTGATAGTCCAACTTTCCTTTTCTCCACGGCTGCAACTGATCGATAGCCTGTAACCGAAAGCGATTGGATTTATAATTTTCTCATTTTTTTTTTATTCTTTAGTTTTCAAGCCGCTGTAGCATTGATACAACCATCACAATTATCTATATAAATACGTGTTTATACGTGTATATTAGTAATATAAATAATTTTTATTTATTTCTTCAATTCATCTAACGGAAACTTTCTCGTTCTGAATGACCTGACTTGTATACAATTGTATAATCAAAGATAGTACAGCATTAATTTCTATATGCATAAAACATTAAACTGTTATGCACACATGTATTTTTATCATGCAATTTTATACAACACGATGGACTTGGATGATTCGATGGGTATGCCAGGGACACACTTAGTTCATCGATGGGGTGGCTATCGATAAGCTAATCTGCCTCCAAACAGCAATCCCTTAACGTCAAGTGAATGAGTAAATTGCTTAGCCTCACTGAAAATAAGAAGACAGAGAAAAGGTATAGGAAAGGATGGATTTTGATGAATTTCGTGCTTGGTGATACCACAGGGTAGCTCGAGACACTAAGCTTCGTCAAAAATAAACGGATTAAAAATAGGAAAGGAAAGAGTTAAAATGAGAAAGAGAGGGATCAAGCAGAACAAAGGAAAGAAAAGTGGTAGCGAGGGAAGGAGGAGAGAGTTTTGTGACCGACTTTGCGTTCCCAGCAATGATGCTCAGGGCCTCCGAGAGTTTATCTAGCGATCGCGTCGTTTTGTTGTCACTCTGCCTCCCTCGCGAGACTCGCGTACACTCCTGGGGGACATCTCGGCAAAGGGTGAGAAAAACACAAAAAGGAAAATAAGCAGAGGAGGAGGAGGAGGAGGTTGCCCGTTCATTTTTTCCAAGTTTTGATACGCCCAAGTGCCCTCGCAAACTCGCTCCCTATTGCCCCTTTGCGCCCGGCAATAAGCTGCTTATTGAGTGATCTCGAGGTCTCGTCACCTCTTCATCCCCCTTCAATTTTTTCTCACCGGCTTTAATTTAGGTTTCGCTCAAAAATACACCACTTCTTTCACCCTGTATTTTGGGGTCACGATAAAAACAAAATTTTACTCTTCAAACGAGAGGGTCCTGTTGCCAATGCTGTATGTGGATCGTAGATTACATTTTTTATCATACAATGATAAAGAAAGCGCAATCCAACAGACCAAAATAACATTAGCACTTTTCATGGATAATTCCATTTGGTCCGTCTTGTATAATTTTGAAAAATAAACGGCTCGTATTTTCTTTTTTTTTTTTTTTTTTAATTAAAACATTTACAAGATATAGCTTCTCGAAAATGTTGTATTTGTCATAGCTATATATATATATATATTCCTTACAAATGTGACCCCATAGTAATACATGCAAAAATTTTGATTTTTTACTATAACTCAAGTAAAAATAAAATTTTTTTTTTTCGAAACCTTCAGGAATACTTGGTTTTTGTATATGTTGACAAGGTTAAATTTTGAGGGAATTTGTTTCTGGACTTATTTTTTTTCGTACGTAATTGTAGAACATTCACGTGTAGTTTATATTTCACAACGTCACATATATGTGGTGTTTTCTGTAACTTTTAAAATATCATAATTTTCAGGTACTATATCTTTTTCAATTTTTATTTTTAAGAAAAAAAGGAAAAACACGTGTTGATTATTTTTCAAAACTATACAAGACGGGCCAAATAGAATTTTTCATGAAAAATCCTAATTGTTTTTCACACTTCGATACACAAATTTCATAGCAGGATGAAAAAAAATGCATATATGTGCACTGCAACTCTGTATTACGAACGAATCGACCACTCGATGAAGTTAACTGCCAGCTCCTGCATAGAATCCGATTACCCAAGCTACCATGGGGAAATTATCGTTCATGTAACCCCTCTCCCTCTCTTTGATGCTGCATGCAAACTCTCTCTCTCTATATATATATCCCTGGTCAGCTTTAGCAAACGTAGTTTTGAACGTCACGTTTATTCTACATCACGATAACTCGTATATGTAAGTACATAAGGACAAGGGGATGTACGCATAGGCAAGGGCAGTTCTTCTCTTTTAACGTGTTACACACAACACTACTGGAATTGTACTTTCAAAGGCTTTGCCGATGGGAGTCTTTTCCTTACGGTATTTTCCCAATAGAGTGAGAGAGAGAGAGCCCTTTGTGCTTGATCGAGCTTCCAAATTCTTTACTCCGACTTTTTCTTGGTATAATCGAGATGTGAAGGATTTAAGGGCTTTTTCTGACATGGAGGTAATTGAGATGCACCAAAGTGTGTAGAATAGAGCAACTTTGTTGCGTAATCGGGTGAGCATTCGTAGTTTTATTGATGAAAAAAAAAAAAAATGCGAGTGGGTCTGAATGATTATTTTCTATGATCTAACCAATTAATACTTTCAAGCTTCATGTATTGATTGATCAAAAAAAAATTGAATTATTCCAAGTACTCGACTATTCCAAGATAGTCTTCAAACTTGAAATATTAATTTTTATGAGTGAATCCAAATTGTCATCAATGTGAGGTTGTAGCTGTGGTATGCAACTTTTAAAACTGTTGTCATTTGTAAGCAAAGAGAGACACATATGATAGTCCCTCTTTGTGCGTCTTCGAGAGTTTAGAACAGTTAGCCAGATCAGGTCGAATTATATTTCGATATCTCATAGGCAACCAGTACGTTGTGCATTTTCAATTTTCAAATTGTCACGAGTGAGGAATACATAATGGCAAATCGTTTTTCATAGACATGCTTTTGTAAAGTTTCAGTCATTTTTTAAAATTTACCATTAGAACTTTCATAATACAACTTTCCAAATCAACCTTTTTTTCTGCAGGCAATTTGTTTGGATTGAAACCAGACTAAGCTTTTGAATAAACGAATCATCTCATTCTTGCGCAAACTTGTTCTCAATCCAGATTGTTGATCTTATACGTTGCCACACAGCGATCACCATTGGAAATAACTTTGTTTGTGAGCTCAAGAAACCAGCGTCTATTATTATCTCTGTAATTACAGATTGTTTAACAGTTGGAAGACACTATCAAACATGAGGGTAATAATATATACTCGAGTATTATTCTCGCATCAGCTCAAGTTTAGGCACGAACTCTCATTTGAAATGATTGGAATTGTTGCGCACATCTGATGTGAAGTTTAGTTGATATATCTAATTTTGAAATTATAAATACTTGATACTCACAGCTCCGTTTCCACAAATACCAAACTGCTTTCATACGTCTTCATTCGTTTGGTTGCATCAGAGAAAATAATCATAAAAGTATCCATAACGAACAGTATTTTATCAAATCTATATTATGTACGAAAGGTGGAAAAAGTCATGCTCACACTTAACGATTTCTAGAAAAAAAATTTTTTATCATACAGAATTCCTGAAAGGGGTGGCTTAATGTTCTCCAGATTCAGTGGGTAAATTAATTAACTGCTAAGTGCCAACAAAAAAGCTCGTAAAGAAAACACTTAAAAAAACGTCTGAAACTCGGCAAAGTTTGTATTTAAGTAAAAGCTCTTTACCTAAAGTGAAAGCTCAGTCGAAGCTTTGGGCAGTTTTTAACGAACCAAAAAAAAGGGTCTGTCAAAAGTAATTATTTTGACACTTTGTCTGACAAAATAAACTTTCATCCCTTGGATGGACTACACCAGCGCTGAAATTCACGTCAGCAACGAATTTTCGGCACCTGTTCGGTATGAAAAGAAAAAAAAAAATGGAAGCCGAGGGACGTGAGAGAGCGCCACGTGTTCGCGTTCTTCATGCCAGGCATGCGAAATACCTTGCCAGTGGGGATGCAGTCACGTTTTACCGGTGAATACGATTTGCTCCACGCCAGACGCGCGGTAATAAAGGCGGAAGAGCTCCCGCGATCTTGGGATGCCGGGAGCACCAGCCGAGCTGTCGAGTTCCTATTCGATAATCGTCGTGGGACGGAGGAAGTTCTATCGCTGAAAGGAAGACGGTACAATTGTAGAAAAAAAAGATAAGATAGCTGTAACTGATGCAGGATGAAAAAAAAGATGATCACCGACTTGGAATTTTTGCAGATCACTTTTTTTCAAAAATTACGTGCACGATTAGTTTATTTTTCACAAGTTTTATGAAAGCTTTCGTACGTCTTGTCGGATACGTTTCCTGTAAACTGAAAAACTAAAAAGTGTTGCACAAAAATAACGTTATTATAAAAAAAAATTAATGTTAACCGTCATCAAATACAAATGGTTTTGAGAAGTGATTCTATAAAATAAATTGGAATATCAACATCAACATTTAATTACTCATTTTTGTGGTATCTAGGTTCAAGGAATTTCTTCTTAGTACTAGGAACCAGTGCTGATAAATTAATTGATTTGGTAATTTGTTTAACATGACGTTCGTGATGCAATGAAAGATATGAATAAAACTATTATTTTTGTATCATATGTACCCATCAAATACCCCTTAATCATAATTTTTATTTTTAATCACGTGTTCTATGCAGATAATTTCGTTTGCACTGTAGTTATAAAAACGTTTTTCAGGTATTGATTATATAAATTACAATAATAAATAGTATAGTGCAGTCATTTTACTGAGAGAAAAAAAAAATACTAGAGAAACTCCAGCAAAAATTACCATTCTGCGCAGTGAATCGAATGCAAGCTGGCAAAAAAAAGAACAATTATCATTTTTAACAGTTAAAATTATGTCTCGAAAAGTGAAAATTATGTTTAGAACAGTAGCAATTTTTATGCGGGAAAGTAAAATTTATTAACCAATTCTTTTAAGGTTTACTGTTCCAGCATGATAATTTTTTTGTTGTTCTTATCATAACTATAACTATTCAAACTATAATTTTCTCTCTTAAAACAATAATTTTTACTGTTAAAAATAATAACTTTTCTCTTTGCTAGCTTGCATTCAATTTACTTTGCAGATTGGTAATTTTTGGTGGAATTTCTTTAAAATTTTTATTGTATTTTTCTCTCTCAGTATAGTTACTCAAAAGGGTACTGAAAATATCAACACCAGTATCTCCAAGTTAAGGTGACTAAAACTCGAAAAATCGAAAAAAAGCGAAAGAAAGCGATAAAGATCATCTCGATCGTGTAATGGAGATTTGTTTGCCCACTCGGCCGGTTTCATTTATTTTTATTCCAGCCAAGCCCACTGTTTTCTAGTACAACGCCATCACATCTTCCCAAGCTCCCCTTCGCACTTTGTCGCTCTCATCCCACTCCCTCTTCCCCAACCACCTTTTATTGTTTAACCTCTTCACTTCGCTCACTTGTCTTTTGTTGCTCTAAAAACAGAATGCAAGATGATTCTATTTACATTCTAGCTCTTGTTGTACAGCACAAAAAGACCACTGTGAGTGAAAGTTACAAGGATACGGGGACAAAACCAGCACGGAGCGACACAATAGGTCGTTGTCACTGGCGTTGCTGTTGCAACTACAACCGAGTGACATGTAACTGCTCGACTCTCTCTTTTTTTTCACATTTTCCCGTTCGCTTTTTTTCCACTTTCCATATTCAGACGAAGGGCTTTGTTTGCTGGCACCCCCCAACATACTATCGAGGGTTGTGAAGCATCGAAATACGCGCGTTACTACTATCGGGTCAACTTGAACTTTTAATGAATACATGGAGGCCTTGTCTCTCCCACCCGATACGACCCACCAACAGCAATTACGTCACTGTGCTCTCGGAACATTTGTTGCCCAGAGTTTGGCCATACTCTCTCTCTCTTTTACGATGAAATTTGCAAAATCAGCGCTTTCAAGTTGTGTTAGGTGCACGTAATCGATTGCGAGGGACTTACATTTTAAGTATACTCTGTTAATGGGCCACACAAAAAAAAATATGATTAGAGCCGATCGAATTTAATTAAGGACTTTCTTTCTGCAAAGCTGGCTCTTCTAGCTAACTACTTAAGATACCAGAATTAAAACGTGCTGCAGAAGCTTGACCTGAATTTTATGTTTATTACGCTTTTTTATTGGAAAAATAACTCAACGATGAAGAGGTCGGAGATGAAGATTAAAATTGACATCTTGAGAGTACAAAAACCGTCACTCTGACTGAAATACAATTTTTTTCTTACTGATTCCTAAGAGGGAATTCATCTGTGTATTCAGTAAAATAAAAATTTCTAGATTCAAAGGTAATGTTGGAATTTGACATGAACGTGAGCCAATTCATAAAAAGTAAGTATTTTGTGGAACGATTTCTGAAAAGATGTCGTTTATGAGTTTATCCAAAATTTTTATTTTCTTATTTTACAGTACGTTTGAGATACTAATCTATATGACCCTACATTGCTGTATTACCATGCCTCTATGTTTTCGTCATCTACTTGAGGGAGTTCACTCGCTAAGAGAATTAACGTCAATACATTGATAATTCTTTGAATAGAGATTAGTTAGTGCATGAAAAACCTTCGATTCAAATTTCAAGCCCCTTTACGGCTTATAAAGTGAGATATTGATAATTTTATTTCTGAACTTTGAACGTACAGTCTCATGAGAATCAGTACTGTTCTGATACATAACCTGCAATATCTGGATAATCGACGTTAAGATTTGATTAAAAATTTTTTAGAAAATAGCTAAAAACTTGGCGATTACGTAGCTATAGTCTCATCTTCACTCGTAGCTTATGGAATGAGCAATAAATTAGTGAATACAATAATTTTCCTTTGACAGCTACCACTAATAGCCTACTCTTTATTGACTTTTCCATGAATTTCTTTGGTGTGCAAGTTTTTTTGTTTTTTTGAAGCAAAATATAATCCACATGAATCACATGTCCTACCTGAAATTAAAAAAAACGTATGATTTAGTGCTGAAAGATCAGAATTACACTTGAGAATAATTACAACTTGCCTGTAATGTCATCAACAACTGAAGGGCAGTAATAATTATATGGTACAGGAACACCAGTTGTCATCGAGGGTTTTAAACCAATATTTAGTCTGACAAACAAATCAGGGAAGCTATCTTTTTCTTTTGTATCGTCCGGGGTTAGGATTTCAAGTCGTCCGATACGATTTCTGTGCAATGCAAATGGAGGAGGCAGAAAACCGTTAGTCACAGGAAGAACATCCCTTAAACTACTTCTCCATTCGCCGTAGCAATCGTTTTCATCACATTTTACGATCTACAATCGATTAAGTGCATTAAGATCGGTGCCTGTTTATTTGCAGCAGTGATACCAATTGGCACTCGGCTTTTATCATCTTGCAATATTACAGCTAACTGACGAACAGCCAGTACTGAAATTAATTGCTCTCACGACCTAGGTAGTAAATATTTTTATTAATTTTTTAATTTTAAATATTAAAATATTATTTTCGTACCTATCGGAGCATATCGTTTGACACGAATAAAAAAATGTTTCTATAGCCACCTAATTGAAGCTGTACAAAATTTACCGTAAAGGTGTTCTCTTCTAGAATCAGCTTGAGTCTTGCAAAGTTTTACTGATGGCACCGTATGAACGTGCCTTTTACCCTCATTTGTGTGGGAGTTTCGAGGTAGCAATCGAAGATATGTAGCGCTTCTTGAAATTGAAAAACCACGTGTTTGAAACTCATCATGTAAGTCGTTCAATGTTTTTCAGCTCCGAATTAATTCCGAGCGTCGCTGACTGTCAGCAGCTCCTCCAAACATAGCGATGTCACATATTGTTTTCAACAATTCAGGTTGATCAAGTTCTGATTGAGGTCGACCAGGCTATTTGCGAAACTAAAATTTAATATTTTTTTTACTTTCATTAATTATAGTACACTAACATTAAAGCATTTGAATTGATTATTTAATAGTATGCAATTCAAAAAATTAAAAACTTACGTGCAAATTTTTGCTAAATCTGGTCGATCAATTGCCATTTTTTTAAGATCTTTCTGACTTTCATCTCGGTATTTTTTTTTGACGTTTTGCTGTATTAATTGTTGCTGTCAGCAATTTTCTATAACTTTCCAATTTTTGTTTTTATTTTTTTTATATCTTTTTGTACACTTTCTGATTCAAGACCGGAGTCACGAGCCTCAACAGCTACAATTAACTGCTTTTTTAATAAATTAATTTTGGTCTTAATACTATCTTGTGCGGGAGTAGAGTATTGGCGATTTACGCTAGGGCTACGAATTTCCCCATCTTCTTCGCCACTGCTGGAGATGATAGGCGTGCTCCTTTCACACTTAATTCCTGATTCAAAATCATTATTTTTATGATTATAAAATTAACTCGTTAACGCGTAGAAAATGTTGATATTAAAGTTTCAATTGAAATTACATATTGTTAAAGTAAGATTAAAAGTAAAAAAAAAAAAACGTTTTTTTTCGTTCGGATTGTATTACATTGTGTCAATTCAAATAACGATTAAATGCGTACACTACACTTCGGTAAGGAATAAACGCACCTTTTAAGCTTCTGGCAAAAATTATATTGCAATTTCTTTTTTCGTACATCCTTTTCATGGATTCTCTGTTTTCATAACCATCAATTTTCCATCTTGAATTTGGTTTTCAATGTTTCATTTTCTTTTGTAAGGTTGAAACCACTTTTTTTCACCTCACCTTCAAAAAATGTAAATTGTACGCCTTCCTTGTGTAATGGCCTGACATATACGTGCAAGTAAAAATAAACAGTACCTTTTAACCTAAAATAGTAAGGTAGGAATGGCCCAAGCTCGTCCTCTGAGATACCTTACAACCTCTCTCTCTCTCTTTCTCTTCTGTACTGTTTGCACAATGAAAATTGGACTTGGCCATACTCGTCTCTACCAACGCGTGTCCACCTACGCATACAGATTATTCGCAAATACTCATTCTGTGCTTGTTCAACCATGTAAAATCCAGTGGAAGTGAAATACATGCAAATAACCAACCCACTTCAAAATTCAGTCAAACATGATCCTCCATTAATTACCTTCTGATACTTATCTAATGAACAAACAGGAGCGTCTGTTGGTGTAGAAAATTACCTCTTACCGTAAACAGTGTTCAAGTACATGGAGTGTCCACCAGAGCACATGTGAAACATCAATCAAACGGGGCAAACAACGCGCGCATCTCCAAGCCCTGCAGTGTGCTGTATCTGCACTGAAGTCAAACTCTCTGGTCCTTTATGTTCTCCTTGTCCACCCCCTCTCTATATCCGCAGCTACCTTTGGTCCGATAATCTTCCAGGGAGACGGACACTCATGCTGAATTTTGCATAAAGCAATTTGTCTAGTTCCTCCCATGATAGATAGAGGGACAGCAAGATATAACGCTGTAGTATTATAGATGCTGCTGTGATTGTCAACATCTTTTTAAATATAATTTAAGGAACTTTTTATTATCCTTAAGGCAAAAAATTGTTGACATTTTTTTTTTTTTTTTTTTTTTTTATGTAAACAAAATTAATGTAGCCAAAGTGAATAACAGTTCAGGAGTGGAAGGTACTTAAAGTAACTATGGTCCTTGCATCATAATGTACCCACCGTTTCTATATACCTACTATTGTACTTCTTATTTTCATGAATCGTTAATTATATAAGATCTCTCGTATTCCACGATACGATTGAAAAGACAATTTATTCAATACAGATTTCAACGTCAGGAAGCTTGAGTTCTGCAATGTACTGATTATTTAAATGGGGTAAATGGATTTAGTCACCACTAATTATCCGATGGATCATAGCAAGTTGTCCTATTAGCTTGTGCGATTTTAAAAGAATAACAAAAATTACGTCAGTCGCTTCATAACTTCTGGAACACAAATCCTAGCTGATTATCACTGGATATAATCCAAAACATTTGGCAATGGACTCAGGCTCAAGAGATCCAAGAAATCTTTTCACTCACTCCCCCACTTTATTACCACTTTTTGTCACCCCTTCTTCTCCCTTCTCTCTCTCTCTGCATGCATAATATGTTTCGCAAGCAAATGACTGCGTAAGTAGAGTGAAAAATAACTTTCTTCGTGACTGTGTTGGTCAACGTGGAGAACAAAATTGTTTCGATTTTTTTTTCTGAGCTCCGTTGACGAGAGCCTTCGAAAGCTCGAATTTTTTTTCCTTTCTCCTCCCAAATCTGGCAAAACAAGACGCAACTAGGGCTCGTATTCACGCTGCAACCTGCAATTTAGTTCCTGAAACCCACCGCGTATAGTAACTTATTCCAAAGACCAAGTAAGAGCGGAGAGCTTGAAGCTAGGGAAACCTTACATTTGATTTGACCGAATAACGAGCGCAGGAGCTCGCGTGTACACGTCAAGGATTTCTCCGAAAGTCTCGTCTGGCGATCCGAACGCGATAAACGCCTTCTACCTTCGAGCACCGCATACCGCGTTTCTCGGGAAACGCTGCTCTCGTTCGACTCCCTTCGTCCGGATGTCCTGGAAAATTCGTCCATTTCTCCCTCTGTGTGCGTCCTGTCACGCGGTTAAAAGCACGTGTATGCTTGTCTACGTACGTTGGAAGGGTGAAAATGCCATGTGATCACAGTTTCAGTGAGGCCGATTCAAAACCGGAGGAAGGATTCCTCGATTGGAGCTTCACCAGCCGCAAACACTCGATATCCAGGTGCAATGAAATTTTTTTCTCTCCCTTTCTCGTATTGGCGTTTCGATACGTATGTGTGGGTATGCATGTGTGCGTTGAAACTAGAGCTCCTACGTCGGGCGCATTTTAGTGGTAAAGAAGGTGGGGGTGAAAAACTTTTCCGACTCAGATGGGGGATGTTAAAGGAAGGTAAGAGAAGCGCGAAAGTACTAAGTAACATTTATTGAAACTTGCCACTATTTCTCGAAATGAGTGATCCAGGTGGCAGTGGACTGATAAAGTTTCACGTGCTGCAGCTCTGATCCGTATCAAATGTGGCGTAAATAAATGCTTGGTTTATGTAATGAGTAGTTAGAAGGTAAACAAGTGGCAATCGATAAAATGACTATAATTTGTGATACCCATACCCTTAAAATTTTGATGATAAACCTTGCCAGAGGAGTGTTGTCTACTTGGATGATTTTTAAGGGATTCGAGAAGTAGATCAACACTACTTGCGGTCAGACAACGCGTTGACAATCATACGATACTCATTACACGCTTTTTTCAAGCCTCGATCCTTTTTTACGACGTTCTCGTAAGTGTGCATACTACGATTTTTCAAATGATATGCTTCATTGTTAAATCGTCTGTGAGGTTCTCGTTTAAACCCTTAAAACATACAAATGTCATGATTATTTACTAAATGTTAACATCAGCTGTTAGGATAACATCAATCATATACTTATCTATTTTGAGAAATTTGTTGTAGTTAAACCATTTTTTAAATATCTTTCATCTGTATGCACACAAAGTTTTGTAAAAATTAAAATATTTTAACTGGTATTAAAGCAAGTACACCATAACAAAAAAAATCACGTGACAGTGTATTTATGTCGAATCATTACAAAGGCTATAAATAAGTATCAACTATATGAGTATAAAGTGAAAACATATGACAAGTTCAGTATGCATAAAGTATAAGATATCATATTGGTCAATTATAGAGCCTTAAATTTGAGAATAAGTGATCATATCAAAGACGGACAAAATAGAGATAAAAAGCAGAATTCACTTAGTATGTAAGAAAGACGCACCACACTTTTAATTTTGATCGTGTAACAGTTGTAGTTATCAAATTAACTAATACGAAAGACTATACTCTGAAATAATACATATACGTACGGTTAACCAAAAATACGTTGAATAGAATAACAAATATACATAAACTTATAGGTTGTAATGAGACGTTATGAGAAAGTTATGGAAAGAAATTTAATGATTTCTTGGTCTTCTCTTATTACTCTCTTATAATACGAAATAACCTTTTGTTGTATACCGTAAGTGCCATACCACTCACACATACGTCACAATTGGTCATTATATACGAGGAAAAACCTACGAACGTCCATTACTACTGAGACTCGCTATCAGTTTAGGGCAAGGGGGAAATCATTCTGACGATTAATAAATTAGTGATTAGCTAATCAACGTGATGAGTAAGTTTTGGTTTTTTGATGTTTATTCAGCGATGATTTAACATAAATATCATATTCATTGTTATTACTAATATTATTTTACTTTTTTTTTAGTTTCATAAAACTTCTAGTCTACAGTTTATATCATAAGTTGTATATAATATTCTATTCTGCTATAATTTACTGAAGTATTGAAAAGTGAATTGCGAATAAAAAATGTTTATAAACGAGTTTCATGTATTAAGTTAAAAAAAGGAGACCATTTATTCCTATCAACCATCTATGTATGATTGTTACTAAAAAATTGGAGCAATAGTACACCAAACATTTACTTTAAAATTATGTAACAATATCTTAAGAATCTAAAATTAGAGTTTTCTAAGCTTCTACCTTTAAACAAAAGTTTGTTGAAAAAGTTTTTTTTATTTCACTTCTCACATGTTTTACAAAAACCGTATGATTCTAAAGACCCTCAAAAATGTCTGCTTAAATTATTGGTAATCAAAAAAAAAGTCAATTACTAACCAATTAGAGAAAGCCATAAAACAAATCGCTATTGAAGTTTTTGCTCTGGTCACGATAGCGCCCACATGCAAGCTTTTCTCCTAAAAACGTATTAGCCCCCCGAACGTAAAAAGACGATTCCGGGCGAACAATAATTTGAAATAGCCAAGAGCTCCCCCGATCCGCTTATTCAAATTAATATCGATGCAAATATAATGCTCAGGCGTACTCCACCGGTGTTGTCCGAAGATCGGCTTACGCGAAAATGTACGTACACACGCAACATGTGTTATTATTTCCGAGCTCGCCGTGCCGCTAAATTTAAATTCATTTTTCTGGAGCACCACACGGTGTGTGTGTGTGTATACCTACCGCGCAACCGTAATCAAGATAAAATGCAAGGGATTGCGCACGGAAAAAAACATCATACAACCTTTGCTTCGGTAAATCATTTGCGTGGAAAAAAAAAGCAAGTCTCTTCACGATCACAAAGCATAAAATGTTGAACGGCGACAGTCTAACGTATTCTAGTGTGGAAAAAAAAGCGCGAGCAAAACGTAATACTCGTGAAATCGCCATAAACGTCGAACTTTGGGCGATTAATCATCCGTCACGCAATAAAACGATCGGCATACAATGGCGGAGAAAAAGTACGAGTTCCGCTCAAAGCTGCTCCACGGTTAATGAAACATTCGAAAAGTACAGTCACGATGATAAATATGTTTTTTCCACTCTATTTTTGCACTCTCTTTCGTTTTTTTGCAAAAAAAAAGAAAAAAAAAAAAAAAAAAAAAAAAAAAAAGAAAAGAAAGAAAAAAAGTCATTCTACTCGAGCAGATCGAATAACGCCGGCGTTTCGCGATATCCGATAACTTCGCGAGCAAGAGTGGAAAAGGGGGGAGTGGTGTTATCTGGAATGAATAGGACACGTGCAGCGCGGGAGGGAAAAAACGGCCCACGCAGACACGAAAAATGCTGCTGTCCGTATAGTTGCTGCATGGGAATGGCTGCAGAGAGAAAAAAGGGGAAAAATGAGAGAGACATCCACGCGCTGCTCCGGACGATAACCCTTCGGTGCTGCTGGTGCTGCTTCTGCTTTTGGATACATTTTTCGGCAGCAGGAACGAGAGGGGGCAGATGGGATGTAGACGTGGGAACGTGATTGCATTGGGGCTACAAGCGGGCGTGCAAAGTAAGAAAATGGCTTTGTTTTTGTTTCTTACTGTTTAGCTTGGCTTTTCTTCGTTTATTATTTCAAAGACGTATACGTGGTAATGTCACGTTTGGTTTTTTGTGTCTACATTACATTTTTTGTTTCCACTCTGATTGTTGTTGTAAATTTTTCAACTGAAATCTTGGAGAACTATTTTCATTTTACTCAAAAACATGAAAAATATAGTTACACAAGTTATAACCTAAAAGGAGTTTTAAAAAGACTACTGCTTTTGCGACGATTTTTCTAGAAATCACTCTTTTGTGCTCTCAATGAAGCTTCATAATTACTGTTGAAGAAAAAACTCTTGGAAATTCAGCCAAGGCAACTTAAATTTTTATTTTAAACGGCGTAGCAATTAAGTAACGTCTTATGCATTCAGCAGGAAACAAAACTTAGCTTTTAGACTAGGACCTAACAAGTTTCAGATCAACAGGTCACAAATCATAATTTTATTTTGAAATCCGTTTTGTGAATCTAAAATGTGAGAAAAGCCACGGTCTGATGCTCGATCACTTTGAAAGTACAATGAAATGAACTCTCTCTATTTTCAGGTTTTCATTGATTGTCTATGATGGCTTCTGAGCTAAAAACTAACTAAAACACAATGTTATAAATTCATTCAGCTGAAATTTACGCATCGTAAAAACAACTTCTTTCTAAAAATAGTAAAAAAAAAAAATAATAATAATAATAATAATAATAATAATAATAATGATGATGATAATAATGATAATAATAACAATTATTACAATAAAAATAGTAATAACAATTATAGTAATAATAGTAATAATAATTATAGTAATAATAGTAATAATAATAATAATCATAATAATCAAGCCTGCGAACCGACAATTAAATATCTTGTCTTTGTTCCCAAAAATAGACTTTGATGTTTTATCATGGATTCTGATTAAAAAGTCTAATACGTTTATTATAACTTATATTATTGTATATAGTACCATCAATTAATTTCTTTTATTATTTTTTAAATCTTGTTTTCTCATATCCAACCAGATGGGTTTTTCCTACTGGCTTTCCTACCACAATCGTGTAGGCATCTCTGTTCTTGTTAATTTCTCGCAACACGACCCACACATTGTAATCTACGCGTTTTTATAACTTGACCCATGTTTGTGTCCCCTAATACTTTTAGACCTTCCCATCATGTATAGAATTTCCTATTATCCGCTAATCTTATTTTGCCTCGTTCCGAAAATTTTCCTCCACGTTTTTCTCTTGAAAACTTCTAACTTTTTGCTATTGTTCGTACAATAAAACTGGCAGTAGGAAAAATACGGATCTTTAGATTTTACAAGATAAGTCGTTGTTTCAAAAGTATTAGTGCCATTGAAGTAAAAATACGATCCATTACAGTGCAATTTGCGGTATAATGTCATTATTGAAATCGTTTCCATCATCGATAATATTACCCAGATATTTTAACTCACAAAAATCCCTATTACATATATGTACCTGAAAAGTTTTGGTGTGTGTTATTGGTGTATTCTCCAGAAATATGTCTCTACACTCATGATTAAGAAAAATTATTATCCCTCCCCTCTGCAATTCGATTTTATGAAACAAGGGAATATCCACCCACCGCCACCCACCGAACGGTGATATTGCATGGAGCAGGAAATTTAATCTCATTGGGGTCCCTCGCTTATAGAAGGGAGCCGCTTTCTGGCTCAGGTAATCCAAAAGAGGCTGGATAAAAACCAAGTATCGCTTTCAATCTCAATCCATCTGACTCCACCTGCCTAGAACTCGTACGCGCCCACACAAACTTCGGCCGAGCATCTTCTCCTCTTATTCCCTCGGTTACTTACCTCCTCTTTTCTTTGTCTTTCCCCCCAACGTCAGTGCCACTTTTCTCAAATGATCGCCAAAGTTTGCAGCTCACAGGGGCTCTGCCCTACGGGGATTACTCGACTCATGGATAAAAAAATCCTCTCTTAGTTGCGTAACAATACCAAGCCAGAAACAAAAAATGAAAAAAAAGCACGTGTGTATCGAAGACGTCTATTATTTATAGCGCCCTAGAAAGAAATTATAGAGAAAAAATAAGACACTTCTTTCTTGAATGAGAAAGTAATGGATCAGAAGTTGCCTCGCCTGAGACGGTAGTGACAGCACTGGCTGGCTGGATAATAATATTTGCGAGAGGTGCTGTACCGTTTTAAGTACCGCACAAGAACTTGGTAAATTGAATTTTATCGAGTACGGGGCGCTGATGAAGTAATTAGTTCGCTACGCTGGTACTCTTTTTTTGCGGTTTCGAGAATCCGGTGGGGTGGTTCGGGGGGAGCTATTTTAATTTTCACGTTCATTAGAGCCAGCGAATTCTTGAAGCGCTTGATAAGAGTAGACGTGAGCGTTGCTCGAGATCCATCATTTATTTTTACTTTTACTTGTTTTGGGAGATTACGAGAACGTGTTTGTAATACCTATGACTAAGGGATGGAATGTAGACGTTTGAACGTACGTATATCGTTATTCTGCGGATGCCAATGCTACTCGTGAATAAAAGATTGCATACTATCGTCAGATTGAGTCTTGAGTGTTGCTGTGAAATTGTTCTTTATAAGAATTTAGTAGGAGCTAAGTACTTAATGTACAATCATTTAAAGTTGAAACTTACTGTTTTCCATTGACATCTTGACGAGTGTACAAATTCTGACTTGGTACCTGACACTGGATGTGACTGGAAATAATAAAGAATATATTTTCCCGAATAATAGATAGTGCAAGAAAGTCAGCTCATAGTGAAAAATATAAAAATAATTAGATGTATGGTGGATCTGAAAAAAATTCTTTGCTCAAGTTTTACGTTCCATACGTTTTAAGCATTGCGGTATTATTGCTGCACTGTAGACAAACACACAGTGTGCACACGAGCCGCTAACAGACACGATTTTGATCTTCACAATAAACAGACAACTGAATCACTCTTATTGTGGTTTTTAATCATATTCTCCTAGTTACTCACCCAAAAGTTTTGTTGAAACATCTTTTTTAAAGCACGTATTATTATACGCGTAATTGCACTAGCTAATGTGCTCGCAGAATTCAATACTTCCAAGGACACATTTTGTATTAAATGTGCTCCATCAGTGAGATAATTGAAAAATATATGACAAGTGCTTTTTCTTTTGTCACATAAATTGACACTAACAAAGATAGAGCAGATAAATTTAAAATTCATGCCATGCACCCACCCTCCTGAGTTTTGCTACGATGTATCCTTGTTAGTTTTAGCTTATGGGAAAAAAGAAAAAGGATACATGAAATATTTCTTAATAATCCTCACGACAAAGCTAATATACTTTTTCATATTGGTATATGCAATTAAGTACCATGAGGTTAGTACAAGTTGATCAAACACTGTGAGATTATTCGAAACACTGTATGAACAGTAAATTATTTTCATGTACCACAGACTCTCTAATCAAAAGTTTCTTGAAGGTAACGCTGGCCAATATAATTTGTCTAACTTTGCACCTTATCAATGTATGAGGATCTAGGCCACTTGCTTCATGTGCAACATTATAATTACAGCTCTGATATACAGTCCTGAATTAATTTTAAATTGCATTAGTATCATCTAAGTATAAAAAAAGCTTTTTTTATAAGTACATGGTAGTACAATACGGTAAGTTGTTAAATGTAAGAAGCTCAAGGTGCTCGATGAATATGAATTTTATCAAAAAAATATGTTTGCCCTAAAAATAAACTGCAACCAGTTTTAATTTTTAAATCGTAAGGCAAGCAGTCACTAATGTAAGTAACCTACCTTGTTACCTCGATTATATTCTTTTTTAACAGAATGAGCTTCAGCTTAACAATATCTTTCTTAAAGAGAATTCCCCAACAGCTAAGCCAGTTATAAAGTTAAGTATGGATGAAATTAAAAAACTTCAAGTACAGAAGTCATGTGAAAGTTTTTATGTAGTGTCTGCGGCGCAGTTTATGTGGAAGATATCAAGAGAACACTTATAAGCGTCGTGTTAATAAAAGCTCATGTTGGTGTTAAAAAAGTGATATAACGTCTGTATGTATACAATAAATTATTTGGGACGCAGTTTTAGTTAAAATGATATAATTCTTTACAATAAATACAATGTATGATAGCTAACTCATACTTTATAAAATAAATGGAAAAAATTAAATAATAAATTTTCCTACCTTGGGCTACTTTGAGGGTTGGATGTGTCCTCGGTAGGAAAAATAGGGTTCGCACCTGGTGCGCATCCAACCAGGACAAGCGCAAGGAGTCCCGAGGGGCCTAGTGCTTGCTCTGGTGACATGCACCACCAGGTACGAAAATTACTATTTCCTTCTTTTAGGCGGAAAGTGAGGGCTGAAAGTACTTTCAGTGCCTTTTTCATGGGTGGAAAGTAGAACCTCTCACCTCTTAAGAAAAATAAGTAAATTTTGTAATTGGTGCTGCACATTATAAATATGTAATATGTAACATCTTTCAAATGTCTTTCTTTGTACATATTTAAAACAAAACCTGATTATTGTATAAAATTCTATTACATATTTTGTATAAAATTTCTTATAAAAAAATAAAATATTTTCATGAGGTAGTATCCAGGGCTTTAGATCAGACATCCAACTTTTAAGAGTGGCAACCAACTCTGAGCTTCAAAAAATTGGCTGCCTCAGATTATTTTTTCTAACTTCCATGTATTACTATTTACACTGAACGACTGAACTATTCATTTAAGAAGTAACTACAATTTTATATAGTTCTATCTCATAGCTAGAAGAGAACAGAGCCTAGGACAACGCTGCCCTCTGGTGGTCATTTTTTGATACTGATACTCTCATTCTATCAAGTTTACTTTCTTTTGTTTGGCAAATGGTTGTAAATTTTTGTTTTGAACGATCATTTAGTTTTTTGGAGGGGGCTTCGCCCCCTACCCTCCATTGGGGGCTCCACCCCTTGGACCCCCATCGTACGGCTTTATCCCTGGGTCCCCCACCAGGACCAACACTACCTTTGATGCGAACCCTTGTTTATTAACAATGAATTCTTACTTATTTCAAAAAATTCTCTACCTTACTGACTACTTCTTTAGACTTTTATTATTTTGTAAAGGAGAAATTACACTCAATTTTAAATGAGTGATGCAAAATACATTTTTGTATATTAAATAGACGTTGAATAAATATTTGTACCTTTTTAATCCTGTAATCGAACTTTTATTACATTAATCATTAACCAGACAAAATATGATCTCACTTTGCGCCCTTAAAGAGAATAACAGGATGCGCAACTCGGGTGGAGGCCTCCCCGCCCTTGAGCGCACTTTCCGCCCTTCCAGCACTTTCGGCCCTCGGGCGAATTTATGTGTATTTATTCATCCAATGAGCTTGTATCACATCATTATACATTTTGTCAAATATGTTTCAATAAACGTATAAATTAATTTCTAATTCATATAAATAGAAGATGCATGAAATCATTTTACAGATAATCCTCAGGCCGAACGTGCCCCACCCCATGACGGACCATACCTCTCTATGACGGCCCATGCACCGTTCTCAAACGGTTTCTATTTGTATTAATGACGTGCACATTTAATTTTAATATAATTATGGAGGGCTTAAATAACATTATTTGATGTATTTACCCCAACATAAGGCTTGTAATTCAACTAAATCAAAAGTCGATGTGAGTAATCACTGGTTTTACCTATCAGGTACGTAAGAATTAATTTAACGAAATTTTTAACTACTTTTCTTTGTAAGTCGTTCGTTTCTAAATCCAGAAAATGGCATCACAGGGAGCAGTACAGCAAATAATTCATCCATATGAGACCAAAGGGAATTAAAAGTGTTAACATGGGATCACTTGATTTATGACCAATCCTAATACCCAGAAGTAAACCCCCACCCCCATACTTTTTTCGTCGAAAATAATTTCCTTTGAAAAAAAACACCCATACTTAACTTTTCATCAGATCTTTTACTCCAGTATGTGCCGATTTTGTTTTCACGCGTTATCTTGTACTCCTGTTAATTCCGCACGTACATTTAACACGTCTCCGGCAACAACAAGAAATAAAATATGGCAGCGTATTTCAACTGTGGATTACGGATGGGCCGCAGAAGGATCTCCACATGCAAATACGGCACAATTTACGATCAGGAGGCTTCGTTTTTCTCCCCTTGGCTCGTATAGGGTTTCACCACGGCACCAATCCAGATGAAGACGTTTGAGTTGAAATTTATGTTTTAATCATGATTTTAATTGTGAAAGCTCGTAACTAACATCATAATTAGATGGGATATCCGTGAAGTTTATAGTCCAAAATCTCCAAATCCGTGGTGTGAGATTATTATCACGTGCTGGAGAGTAGGGTTTGCTCAAGTTACGTATACACGTGTATATGTATATAAGCTCGTTTGAAGAGTCTTCAGAAATAGCTTGAAGTATGTTTATCTTCAAACGCCGCTCGATTAATCGAGTCTTGGCAAAAGTTCGATCTATTCGCCAGTGATCTGCCACGATACACAAACGTTAATTAAAATTTTCAAAGTTACACCCACATTTCACCTCTTGCTCAAGTAAGCATATATTGTATTGAGATACTTAAAAATGTAGTCTAGCCACGTATACGTATTGAATTTCAAACATCGACTTTGATTCAGTTTTACTGACAAATTTAATATTCGATGTTGTACTTTCGTTCCGCCCTTTGGAATTACGAGCTTCCTTCTACTTCCAGTATGAATCTCGAATATTAGCTTATTCGAAACTTACTCATAATTTGATGCATTGACGTATGGTAGTTTAATAATAATTTGCTTAAAATGATTGAAATTTTCGAAGCACTGCGTTTATTGATCATACCATAATTTATTTAATTAACAAGTGGACTTATGCCAAGGCATAATTCTTATAATATTTTTCACTAGAGTAAGAAGTGTAATTTAAACAATTTTATTCAGAGATTCATATTTTTAATAAGTCAACTGCTCTCAGTTTTTCCTAACCATTATTCTTCAAAAATTCACGTGATTCTCTGGATAACAATTTATTCATCTAATAAACACAATAGTGAAGTGTGCCATACCTCCTCGTAGTTTATAGATATTTCTAGGAAAAGCATACTGCTGAAGTACTTACTTTATGTATTTTATTGTACTATTTGCACATGATGATCGTGTCGATATCTCGAGCAATTGCTTTTACTACTCAAGAAATTTTTTTACTCTCTTCATTTTTTAAGTTTCAAGATGTTAACTCTCTTCGATATTTGAGAAAAATAAATCCGCTATATAGCAGTTGTTTCTCCTCACTACTTCTAATAAGTAAAAATTTTCACACCTTCGCTGCGTACAACACCATATCGACTCCTTGAGATCCTTCTCTCCTTAAATGGAAAGTAGGTATCTTGCCTCTTAGTGGTCTACAGGGAAAAAAAGTATCGCACGCTCGTTGCAATAATTTTCGCGCGTGACACTCGTTTAGAGCAGTAACCGTATACAACGAGCCATATACAAGCTACACCCAACATAGCGCCAAAAGGAATGTACGTGTACTCTTTCTCTCCCCTCGGCCATTTATCTCGAGAAAAAGCTCTGGCTAGGCTGCAAAGCTTTCACAGTTTTTTGAAATTTCTCGAGAGGGTGGGAGAAAAACTCTGTTATTTCTGTAATTCATTGCACCCAGAAAGGAGAAAAACTAACCTGAGATTCAAGGACCAATAATTGCACATTCATAAAAAAAACTGAACAAGTCATGACTCATGAAGTCGTTGCAGTTAAAGCTTCGTGCAAAAGATGATTTTTTTATTGAGCTGTTGGCTGAGGTTGACAAATTCCAATAAAAAATGAAGTAGTGATTTTAATAGTTATTTAAGTAACAAGTGCGGAAAAGACGATTTCCCGCACGAGTCGTGATTGACTCGCACGAGTGGCCGGAGTTGACGGAAACGAGTGCTAGTTGAGCACACGAGTGCATAGCACGAGTGTGATCCAACGGTACAAGTTACCGTCACCGGCCACGAGTGCGAGTCTATCACACGAGTGCGGGAAACCGTCCCGCACGAGTTGCGTACTTGTTTTTTTGCAATAAGTGTGAGGAAAATAGGTGTTTTCCGCACTGATATTAGTGTGGAAAATCGATTTTTCCACATAGTGTGCGGAAAAACCTTTGCCACACCCCTTTTCCACACACTGCGGAAAATATTTTCCGCACACTATGTGGGAAAATCGATGTTCCACACTTATATCAGTGCGGAAAACACCTTTTTTCCGCACACTTTTACAAAAAAAAAATTTTTTTAGACATTCGCTTGTGCGTTGGTTTTCAATTTCTCATGGTCCTTTGTGGCTACTAAAAGGAATGGAAAAATGGAATTCCGTACAATGGATGGCTCATAATCAATGTTATCTTCAAAATTACCGCAACGTAAGAGGAGCAGGGACGAGACGAGTACTTGACGATTATCAGCACGTCTGTGCATAAAAGCCGCGTTTCATCATAATAAACTAAAAAGCAATCGTGAAATCACCCGAGCTTTCAAAGTATTTTAACAGCTTTTTTTTTATATCAAACGGAGGTTCCACCGATAATAATAGTATCAGGGATATAAAACCACTTTTCTCGAGCACATAATTTACGAACGACAAAGTGTGCAGGTTGACATGCCACGATTCGAGACTTGTGCATGGAAAAAAATAATAATAAAATAAATAAATCAATAAATAGGATATGTGAGTTTCGTTTGATTAATTCCTCCGAAACTCTGAGTTGATCCGTTAAGTTTATGTTATTTCGATGTTATCTCCTATTTTAAAAACTTAAAATTTACTTTCCTACCTCGGGCGATTTTAAGGGTCAGGTATGCTGTCGGTAAGAAAAACAGTGTTTAACACACCCCCATACGGGGCTACCTTGCGGTTTCTCGGGCCGCACAACAGCTCAAGGGATGATGGCACTTTTGTGACAAAATCTACCATTTTTACTCTTTTATAGAAAATCGTATTTCTTTATTAAATTTTAGTTATTTGACTACAACAAAATTTCTTTAAAAAAAATAAAGCTCGAAAAGATTATTTTCTGCTACTAATAAATTTTCATTTCATATTTATTCAACTTTCTAAGAGTTTGTCTTCTAGTATCTACATTTTTTAGTAAATATAGTACAGATATTATTTTGATTGTCATTACTGTTTTATTCTTATTATCAGTGTAGTAATTATTTCATTGTTGTTATTACTGTCATTATAATAACAGTTATTATTATCATTATTATTATTATTGATATCATGATTATTATTATTTTTACTATCAAAAAGATGCTGAGAAAAATTCTTGTTTTCATTTGATACTCGATTGACTTTTCATTATTTACGATCTATTAGTAACACTACAACTGCATGTTGAAACTAGTTTATGATATATATTACTCAAATGTTTGATTAACGACAAAAACAAGATAAAGATATCAATATACTTAGACAGAGTAATAGTACATCATAATCTAATGTGGCTCTCTTGACTGTTTTATCATGACTCAAATACACTTAGATAATGGACAAGTTGTTAAACACCACACTATATCATTAGCATATTGGAGACTATTATTTTCAATAGTTCAACTATTGTGTACAGATAAAGTCACTCATGTACAGCTATATTATGTGCTGTACGCTCCTAAAAATGACTGATTACGTCATCCGATAAGTCTTTTAATAAAGAAGGGAAGAGAAAAAGATAAACGACTCAATAAAGTGAAAAAGGTGTGGATAAGTTTATATATCGTTAGTTATGTCACATTTCGAGGAAAGTATATAAGTCACGTTGTAAGCACAACGTGCGGAATAAAAAATAAAAGAGTCGATCCCGCGCTCTCTCGTTTCCAGCGCATGAATCTTTACGACACGACATTTCCCCCTCGATTTTCCTTTCTTATAATGCGTCGTTATAGACACCAAAGACACTTGCCCATGCGATTGCGAAATTTCATGGCTATATGCGACGTTCGAATAACGATTTACAAAAGTGACGAGTACTTTGTATTCATAGTGTATCTAGTAATTTTCCAATTTTTCACTTCCTCGTAGAAAGGGCTTCGGATTAGAGTAGAAAATAGTTTGGTTACGCTTATGTTTAAAACAAGTTTTATCGTGAACAATATTAAAATATACATGTTCGTCGTTTGGAAAAATTGTTTGTGCGTAGGTATATATGTGAACACTGACCAATTGGATAACATGTGTCCAAACTATTAAGCCAACATTTTTTATTTATTAGGAATCAATGAATATTCATTAGTGGTGGACACACATTTTTAAGGAGTTGATGATAATTTTTTGCTATCGTTTTGTAAAATCTTCAATTCCAAAATCTTAGTGTGGTTGTGGTTATTTAACTTGAATAAAAGTTAAAAATCATCTAGAATAGGTTATCACAGTAACACAAGGACAATGATCTAGCCTCAGAGACACAGATAAAAATATGAAAAAGACAGATAGCTAATCACAGAGCTTTTAAGTATAGTACGAATATTTAAGCCATAAAAACTTAGAGAAAGAAGCAAAAAAAAAAGAATGATTAAGGGTGAGGTTAAATGTTGGAACAAACAAAAAATAAATCAAATGAGTTTATAAAAATTTAAGAAGACATTAATAACAGGAAATGGTATGTATATGGAAAATGGTAGGTACAAATATTTGACTTGAAAATCAAAAGGGGATACCTTATTCGTAGACATAAATAATAAAGTACAAGTGATAGGAGTCGAAAGCTAGAAAAAGACGATCAAAGTAACTCGATTACAAAGATAGGAACTAATGTATACACATGAATGAGGTGATCTTCTTTAGTTTAAATGTATGTGTACTTTTGGTCGATTTAAAGGCGACTCCTTATCATCTGTAGAGTTTTTGTACGTAAATCACTTGAAAAAACTAATAAAAAAGATACCATCTATGAATACCAAAAATATAAATAATGTTCGTGAAAAGACGGTTACAGATACTTCATTTTTCTACCTTTTTCCTCTAATTCATAAAGTTTAATGATTATTCGAATCTATTTGACACCATCGGCTCATTTCGAATTTTGAATATCATTTTTAGGAGAGAACAGATTAATAAAAGCTGAGGAAACAGAGATAGAGTTAGTTAAGGAGCACCAGACATGAACGTGCTCTAACGAAGGTCAAAGTTGCCTTCCACCCTCTATCGTAAAGGAGAATTAAGATAATGGAGTCGTAGCTATAAACTAAAAGCCCGTTTCCTCCGATGTACGAAAAACGACGGAAGTTTGTTTACACGTGGAGTCTATTAATCGAGCCAATTTACTATCACGATCAAGTGCGTCCACATTATTAGCTTTACGCGTTTGCGTTTCCATCAGAGATTTTATGTTTTCCTCGTCTTTGTCCAATGTTATATCGATTTTGGCGTATAGTAGTTGTGTAATATTTCTTCTGTTCATAGATTATTCGAGGTAATGATTATATTTTAAAGGTTTATAAACATTTGTTACTCCAGTACAGTTAAAGTACTCACCACTTGTTTAAATATTTTGGAGTAACATTTCATTATTTGGGTTTTTATTTAACCTTTTGTAAGGACTAAGCTTAGACCTACACAAAGTGATGTGAATACCGAGATCACACATTCCTATATACTAGCCAATCTAATAAGGGTTTTCCTTCATTGAAATTTATTATTCGAGGCTAGCCCGCTGATCACGTGTCTTATGTCTTTGTTGAGCAAACGAATCACGTCATGAGATATTGAATAAAATGATAATAAAAAAAAGAGGAAAATTAATTCGTGCCTTAACGTTGCATTCCTACATTCAAGAAAATAGTTTGTATAAATGTTATATAATGAACATAAAAAAAAATATTACTTGGTGGTATAGATACATGAGATAAAATGAATGATGCAAAAAATATAGTTTACTGTTTTGTTATAAGACAATGGAACGTCTTTAACGTGTAGAAAACGATGAAATAAGAAACGTAGGATGTGCATTAGGCTAAAAAATAATCAAATGTTATAAAGCTGAAGTTAACCAATCAACTCGAGCTTTCAAGTTCAAAGTTTGCTATTAAAATATTACTGACCCTATGTACGATGATAAAGGACAGAAACTTAGAAAAGGGTACCATATAAAACTGTTGGAAAAAAATAAATTGTTTCACGCATACCGAGAAATGATTGGATCTACACCTGTAGATGATAGGAGAATAGTTGTAGTACACATCATAGTAAGAAAGAAAAAAAAGCCATAACTTTGTACTAGAAAAATTTTTTTGTACAGAGGGATCATTTTGTACCTCCTTCCCCAAATATTTAAAATAGTTTGAGATAAAGGTAAACTACTAAAAAAAGGTATGTCTGCTAATGACTTTCAGTTGATGCATCGAGTAATAATAGTCTTTTTTCTGGTATCCAATAATTTATGTCGAAGAGTCTTAGTTCCAGTGATCTTAATTGTAATAAATGTATTTAAACAACTTACTTGGATCAGCGAGAACAATCGTTCGAGTACGACTTCATTTCACCTGCAAAATAATGAAAAATATATGCTAAAGTGCTTTTATTCGAGAAATGATTTGGATTTTAATTGTTCCTTATTTACTTAATATTCCCTGTAATACTCATTAAAGTTTTTAAAGTGGTATAGTAGCAACCCTTTGATATGGTATCACATCAAAATAGCCTACTAAAGTATTTAATATTGATATACATACATTTTTTGATAAATAGAAACACGGTTTTTTCATGTTAGAGCTATCAAGATCTATCAATATACCCCATGTTTATCAGTCAGATCTGAGGCTTATCACGTATAAGAGATGTCTACAACGAATAAAGGTAGTTTTAATATGTTTGAAAATTTATTTGCTCATTCATAAATATTTACGTTGTTCCCTTCAAAGTAATTTACATCAGACATCATACACCTGTGTCAGTGCCACGTTTAATAAGCTAAAACGAATGCCCTTGCTCTTTTGTACGTGATGTGCGTTGACAATTACCTACTATCACAGCGAAGCACGTATTTACCTGTTAAATCCCTTCTATATTCTCATCCTTTTGGTAATAATCCACATGCATGCGTGATTAACTTGGCTAGATCGTTCATTCATTTACGATGTTATAATAGTACAAAACGTACGTGTACTGCGCGATACGAGTACTCATAAGCCTCTGTATTTATAAAGTGTAGTCACACTGTACAAAGGTTTTGAAGGAAATATTAGCCTTTTTTTAAGGAATCGGCGCTTCCTCCCTTCGTAATTATCTTGAGTCGTTCAAGCCTCCCACAGGAAAAACTAATATTCCGCGCAGAAATAGGAACCATAATCCCATAAATCAGGATGTGTTATACGCGGACAAAGGTAAAGGGGTTGGAAGCTGGCTTTTCATTGTGCAGTGATTGAACAAGGGATTAATAGCGTATCATGTGAAAATGAATATGAGATGGGATGGAGTATGAGTACGCGTGTACACGACTAATTGCTAGATGATTTCGATGGATAATGAGTGTTTGGATGGAAAACTAGTGCTGAAGCTTATTTCCAGTCCACTTTTCTGTGGTTGTCAAGTTAATTTTCGTTCTCATCCTCTATCTGTATTATTTTATGCTGGTAATTGGAAATTCGTTGAAAAAGTTCTTCTGTCTGGCGTCCCATTTTTCTTCAAATGAGCTTTCGACATCACTCGTAGTCTTCAAAAGGGAGTTAACCATTTCTTCTCAAAAAAAAAAATTCCCCCTCTCATCCATGGGATAGTCTCTTATTTTACGTGTCAAAAGAAAGTTTTTGTTACGAAATTCCATCCAAGCAACTTTTTAACACCATTTGCATCGTTAGCAAAAAAATACTCCCAATTAACGTATAGTATACAATGAAAGACAATCACAGCTAGTACGGGGTTTAAATTTGCTGGCTTATAAAACAAAAGTTAAAAAGACATCCATACCGTAACATGGGAGGATGGGGTCAATCAATACTCAACAATGCAATCGCAGCAGTGATTCATCGAAACGAGACGAATACCCGGAATTGCGAGCATTCCGTGTTCAACGCAGATTGAAATAAATATTGCCATTTCAGACTGAAACGCTGGCGGGCACTTGCAACGAGTTGCAGGGACTACATTTCAATGTGAAATACTTGTTATTTTATGGTGGTATTTTAATTACACGCTTAGGCACAAAAATAAAAGAAGTAACTCCATCAATCGTTACAATGTCAAAGATTCCTCCATACTTGCTCCATGGACTATAAGCCTCTGATGAACTGAAAATTCATGAGCAAGTCTATCGTGTATTGATCGGTGTTAGCATTAGATTTTTCGGTAATCCGTGAAATAGAACAAGAAGTGCCTACTCATCACGATATCAATTATTATGAATGTGCTCAATCAACTTACGTCCACTTCCATCACCATTGCAAAATTTTACGTCACGTTTTCTTCACTAGTTGCTCCATAAATTGGACTATCAGTTTGTCTTTATAGGAATGAAAGCACAAAAAAAAAAAAAGAAAAGACTTACAATATAAATTATATTATTATTATATATATCATGATATAAATAAATCATATTGTATGCGAAACGAGTGTGATATTTTTAGGTATTTTTTGATTTGATTGACAATTTAAGACGTTACGGTTTTTACGTCTATCAGCTAGAAAATCTATGGAAAAACTGTGGTGTTCTGTCAAAACGCATTCAACACCGCAAACCCTGTATGTGAATTTTTGACGAATCTGTCAAAAGCTTGAAATAGTACGAGAAGCATCAAAGTCTTAATAAAATTATAGGTGTTTGCTAGCGTTTATACACTCATGTACACTGACACTGGATAAAATTATATGAGCTACGCGCAAATCCATTTGGCTTTGCTGTGATAAGCTTCGTGCACACTAATGTGGCTGCTGAATTATAAACCATGGATTATTGTTATACCGCTAATGTACATTCGCAGATTCAATATTTAGGTCACCCAAAAACAGTGGATTACCTTTTTTCATCCACTTCAACGTGAACCTCTGAATATTGAGAGCTTTATGAGTAACACGTGTTAGTATTACTTAGAAGTATAATGAAATGTTGATTGAAAATAATACAACTAAAAAAGACAAAGGTAAACAAGGTAAACAATATGGTTTGAAATGCGGCTCACGTAGTAAATGATACATTGGATAAGTAGCGATAAATATTGATCTATATATTAACAAACGTGAAAAATTTTTTTCATACCAAACCTACACCATAAAATCAGGCGTATAGTTTGTTAAAATGTACTTGTAAGTTGAATCATGATTCAAAAAATTTACAAATAAAGGTAGATTATTAGTATAGATGAAGTTTGTAATCATCAGTATTTAAACCATTTACTATCATAAAATGCTGTTGTAACTGGTCTTGTTAATTTAAAAAAAATAAATAAAGCTTTGATAAAGCTTTTCATAGATCAATTGGAAAAAGTATTTTGAAATACTAAACTGAATAGTAGAAATAACTATTTTTTAAACAGTATAACTTAATTTTATGGCACTTTGCTTTGAAAAACAGTTAAGCATATAAATATCGAATAAAAAACAACTACTACTAACTATAAATTGAGTTTCACGAATATTTAATTTATAAGCACCTAAGCTTTTGGTTACAACTAAACAGCTACAGAAGGCCAAGAGGAAACAAGCAGCTAAATTTATGCATAAAATAAATTTGAGTGCCAATACATGACTGTTACATTTTTACCAAAGCAAAAAATATTTTACAAGAGTTTTATAGATTATTTTGTAAATTATTTTTATTTAAACCACAATGATCACACTTTACAAATCGATTTACAGCCTTCTTTGATCACGCATACATCTAAAACATAAGCTGTAACAGAATAAATAATTTTTTTCACATAGTGAAATATTTTGTTTCATTTTTAGAGCGCAAAACAAGTACTTAAAAAATACGTAGAAATTTAGGTAATATTTTTATCTACATCTTATAAATACAAAGTTGTCAGCGATCTCCAAGAGACAATTTTTATTATCCATCAAATAATCGTTCTTTATAATATTTTACAATTAATATTTAATGAATAGTTAAAACTGTCCCTTAAATATCGCTGATAACTTTATTTTCAGTTAATCAAAATAAGAGGATACTAGATTTCTACTAATAATCTAAAACTTTTGTGTTGTAATGTTAACTTTACACTGTTATGGGCAAAAACCTGATTTTTTGTCGTTTTTAAATGTTTATTGTTTTATGGACCATCAGAATCTCAATTTAAATAGCAATGGTTAGCAGAAACAAGGTGCATTTCGATGAGATCCACAAATTTTTTCGACCAAAGAAACACTTTTTACAAAAACCATGAAAGATATAATTATAAAACTGTTTTTTAAACATCTATATTTTATTTTATTCACTAGAAAGGTAAGAAAAAGTTTTCTTTTTTTGAAATTTAACATTTTTTCTCGACCGTGCATCGATCTAAAATATGTATTCAAACAGTTGCATGCAAAAAACTGATTTTCATTTTTTAGAGTTATGCAATCATGGGGCTCGTAATGTTTTTTCCTATGACAACATTTTCTGGATTGTGAACTGTCAGGTTATAGTATGAAATCAAGGCCACAAATAAAATTTTGGCCTAGTTTAACGTAAATTTTTCAATATAGTCTAATATCTTGCCTAAATTTAATAAACAAACAAATAATTTTTCAACACAATGGGTGTAAGGCATTGCAAGCATTGTGTGCGATGTATAAATTCCATTAGAATTAAAAACTTTGTAATAAAGACTTATCAATTATAGTACCAAATAAGTTTTAAAAGACATGATCGGTCTTTAACAACACATTTTTTTGCGTCGACGTGCGACTAAATCTTATGTGTCCATGCACACATACTATTTTACATTGCATATTCGAATTATAAAAAAAAAAAAAAAAAAAAAAAAAAAAAACAAATCGTCCACTTGATGTTTTCATAGTTATGCTAATCACTGAGTACTAGTCATAAAAAGTACCAAGTTTATAATGAGAGACTGGGAACAATAGGTGGGTGTACACATGAAGCCTCCTCGACATGTGATCGTCCATTAGCCACATCAGACACGATGAGGTAAGGTATGCATCAGGTAGTGGAGTCTCTCAATTAACGCGCATTGAGACCATATTGCTGGTCGTCAGTATCGTCGGTGCTCGTTACGAAGGGTACAGTATTCGTGGCCGACGGGGCATATAAGTACAAAGCATATCCACCCGTACATTCTCCCTAGTATTTCCTTCGGGCGTAACGAACACGTACCTGTCGCACAGGGCAGCTGTTGTGCGTATACGTGTGTACGGTGAGGAGAGAGGTGCCGAATGTAATCTGTCATGCTTGAGCTGCCTTCAGATTCCATTAATACGGGAGGGGGAGAAACATAAAGAGGCGTATTCGGAACCATTGGCGAGTTCTTGGTTTAAATTGAAGGTTACTTTTATTTTTATCGAAGGTGTAGGGAAAATGTTTGAAAACAGTAATCAGAAAACGGTCATCTTTTAAATATTTTCACTAACTTTGTCTTATAAAAAAGACGTATTGGTCAAAAATACTTAAAAAATTTATCACACTTCAATGATACATTTTTAAGTTATTTTACTTATCAGCACTTAGTTGGAAACGGAGGTACGTACATTTAAAATAATGATACGAAAGGCACTTGATTTCAATAAACATTGTTAAGTTAAACAAATTAACATTTAATGGATATTGCTAAATTCTAAAAATAAAGTACTTAATACTTTTTACTTATTATCTAATTTAATTTTAATTCTATTAATTTTTCTAAAATTATTTTACTAAAAAAAATGAAAATGTTTCTAGGAAAAGCCAAAAATTATGAAAATTAAGCTGTTTTGACATTCAATTGACTTCATGTTGAAGAATTTTACTGGTTATCTTTAACTTCATTTTGTTGAAATCGTAAATATTCTATAGAATGACAGAAACAGGAGTTCTTAGGTGCTATGATAGCTTGTCTGACTAAAGCGTGACTTGAACTACTCATTTATAGTTATTTTAATTATTAGGCTACCTTAATAGCTGAGGGCTCTACTATATTTTGTTTCAAAAAAATGTACTATAAAAATGTTAAAAACAATTAGGGTGAGGATGTTTTGTCTGACATAAACGATTCATCAGACTAATCGAATGTCTTTTTCAATAGAAAGTCTTTTAAGACACGCACATAGATTGTCTGACGAAAACGCAAGCTAAACTACTGAATTTTATATGATTCGAGAAAATGAACATTAAAAATTACCTAGATGTTTAAAGTTGATTCCAAAGCTGTTTTGATTACTGACCAGTCTTGATCGCTAGCCATTTTTTCTTTGTTTTTGTATTGAAAAAGACAAGTATTCTCTGTAAAGTGCTTTGTGCAAGGGCATTTCAAATACATGGACCGTAAAGCTGTTGTGTGGAGTGCAATAGTTACAGTTTGTATTTACTTAGTTCAGACCAAAAAATGTATAGATCATACAGAACACTTGAAGTAGTACGTTATTCAAAGTGCTTTGATTGTTTCTCTCAATCGTAAAGTAAAATACTTCTCTTTAATTATTTTTTTTATTTAAAAAACTATACAATTTTTTACAGACCAAAGCTGTGTAATATTATTATTTTACTTTGTTACGGAAGTAACTTCTGATTTATATTGACTTATCTGAGGTTTACAATAACAGATAAAAATTTCATATGTAATGGTCTATTCAGTGCAGTTGGGATGTTTTGTCAGTATGGCTGACTGAATCGTGAGATACACTACTGGCTTACATTCATGATGAGAATAATTGCACTTTTATTTTGGCATAATTCGTATGTATAAAAGAAAAATCCTGTTCAATATAAATACATTTCCTCGAGGTTTTACAAAATTAGAATGAAAATCTCGTTTGACAATATTTTTTAAACACATCACGCAATTCTTTATTATTCCAAATATAAAAATAACCCGACACGTGCAGTTAAGGAGTGTTATAAAAAAAAAACAAAAAAATTGTAAAATTTATCAAATCAAGCAATGCCCCAAACAACGAATACATCCTCCCTCCACCACCCTGTTTCTGCAAAAATCAATTTATCAGTGACTCATGGACCGACCAAACGCCCATCGATCGTCAATCTCTTTTGAATTGCTTCGTTACGACCTTGGCCAACCATACAACATTCTACCATCAATCGAATCAATCAGTTCCGATGATAAACGCGTGGTGTATCAAATTTGCATACATACCGTTCAACACGGACGCGCACAAAACTATCCTCCCGCAGGGATTTCCAATAATTTTCACCCCAAGTTCAGTGCGTGCATAGAGGGGGAAAACAACAGCGGAACCCAAGGAGTAACCTCGCGAGGGTGAAAAAAGTAAAACCAAAATACATGGTGATCTCCACGCTTCCCCGATCGCACGTGGAATTGGAAATTCGAGCCCAGCTCTCCACAGATGCTTGTACCCCAGGCTGCTCGAACCCTCCCCGCCGATACGTGGGCCAAAGCTAAGCGATCTAACAACCAAAGGAGAATAAGGAGAAGAGCAATAGGAGATTTTCTCGTCTCACACTTTCCACCCTCCTTTTGTACAGCTATTAAGCGACCCCATACTACCTGAGGTACTACCAGTTAACACCCCCTGAACAAGCATGAATTAGCTAAATATGCGTCATGGCACCTGCTGTACATACACGCACACGGCCATGCCGTGGTGATATGGCCATGGAGGGCAGGGGTAAAGATAAGAGAGAAAAATATAGAAGCAAGGGTGGGGGTTTTCTACCTTTACATTAGAGCAGCAGCAGCAGCCGGAGCATTGGCATAGGAGTAGTATGTGGTATAAAGGTATAGGTCATGGCGCACGTCAAGCTCCAAGAGGGTGCGGTGCAGCACACCTACACAGCCATCTGGTCGGTCGAATCGTGCATGTGGTGCATGTGAGTGAGAAGCGAGCAAGTAGAATCGACGCACAGCACCAGCCGACTCTTCCTCACTCCACTGCTCTTACCCTGCTCTGCTCTAACAGTACGGGTTGTCCGTAGCGGTCAGCTTTGGTTCTGTACACGAATGGCACGTGTGTTGGAATCGTTCCTTTCTCCTCTTTCGTGCTTCTGTTTTTTTTTTCTTTTTCTTTTTTTTTACGCGTCAGGGGCTCACGATTCATTAGTTTGGAGGGCTGTTCAAGTCCTCTATTTTTTTCCTTCCTCCATCCCTTGCCCCCTCCTCTGGCTAGTTTTTCTTCTTTTTTATCAGTTAGAGGTTGAAGGTTGTTTCTCTTTTTTTTCTCTCTCTTTTTATTATTCTCTCTTTACCTTTCGATTGGAGAGGATGTGTATTGATCTTTTTTTTTTTTTTTTCATTAATCTCGTGGAGAGCATGAAATAATATTGGCCGTCTGGTAAGATAAGAGGAATCGGTCTGCTTTAAAGGGGAGCGGAGAACCATCTTGGAGATCCATCAGAGAGTCGTCATATGAGGTCACGCTTCTTACGAGGTCGTGTAATTCTTCAATTACTATTGCCAAGACTGCTAGGTATCACCAAAATCTTGTAAATTCGTTCACGGCAAATGAGAGAGTTGTGGCAGTCATAACAGATGCACAGTTAAAAATTTTGTGTAATGTACTAAAATACAAAAATTAAAAATCGAAATTACATAAATTTTGTGCATCTTCTAGCTTAAATTATATAATGTATAAATACACAAAACTATAGGATAGTAATAGTTACTAAACGGCTAAAATACACAAGATTTGCGTACTTTTAAAAGGACATTTGTGTATTTGTGTCAAACGTAACTTACACAAACCGTGTGTAGCCTGTTCAATTTTAAACAGATTTCAACAGTGTGCTATTATTGCTAAAGTAAATGAAATAGTTGTTTTGAGAATCGTCGATGAATAAATTAGTCGTTGCACTAGCTTATACATTATAGTATAGTGCATGCAGACTGGTATGAGAAACATGATTGTGATGCCAAAATCAGATGTGCCATTTGTTGATATGATAACTTAATGAGAAATATGGATGAGCATTGAAATGCCAATAATCCGGTTATGTGGTAGATATATTGTTATTTAGGCTGAGAAAAATGACGATATGCAGCTCAGCACAACGAAAACTCCGGTTATGAACGTTCATTATTTCTACAATCGCAATAGGTAGTCATGAGGCAGTTCGCTTTGACTTTTTATTTTTACTGCGATTTGTGATTAGCTGCCGAAATAATTAACAGTTGTTGTCGGATTAGCCGTTGCATTGAGCTCTTATCGAAATCAACGTCGCTAGAACAAACACTCCCAAAGTTATGATGTCCGATCATCCACTGTTGCAGATACTCACATGGAAAGATCACACGTGTGTTACCTGGTTTTCTCGATCAATAAATAATTAAAATAAATATAAGGTATCAAAAAATTGCATAATCGAATCCTCATTGATCAGTCAGATGTTTTTATACTTGTGAATATTCACCAGCAAAAACGATCCATCTCATTGTGCAGCTCAATCATTTTTCTTTCTATAACACTAATGGCTTAACGCTTCTTCCATAATATTAATTTAGCGAGCGCCAAGTCTTTCTAATTCTTTTACTCCTCGATAGATCACCAATCACTAATTTTTCTCGATCATCTCATCAGTTATAATTATAAAAGGGCTTTTTTTTGTTGCAACGAAAAAGGTTTCCATTATAGGCAGAGATAAGGGCTTTTTCATGGATACTCGTATTATACAGCTCGGAAGAATTTGATTGATCGACAGAGCCTTGTGGTACTTGAAATTGCCAAACGAATCAATGACACCATCTTGTTTCGATTACTTATATGCGTTAAAAATATAGGTTCACTTGAATAAAATCGATACTATTTAACACATCGATGAATTATTTAATGTAGTGATGCGAAAAAACCTGTCGTTTGTTACGTCCCTTATCCACCTGAGATTAAGTGAAACTCGATTTCACCTCATAGACATTACGCTCTGAATAAAATTTTCCGATGGAATTGCTTGTATGACCCATATGGCAAACTTATGATGGAAATAAAAACAAGTTGGCAGCTAATTAAATTATATTTTCAAATGAGCGGTAAGAGTGAGACAAGGTTATTTTCTCACTTCGTTAAATATCAGAAATTTCCTGCGATTAATGTAAAAAGTGCGATTATTGGAATTTCCTAGTATATCTATCTCTAGGACAATTTTTTGCTCCAAGTATTTTTCTACGCATGATTTCACAAATCAATGCTAGACGTGGATGGATCCACGCGTCGACGATTATTGATTGAATCATCCACTTGTGAGAAACACAACTGATACCTAATGATAGCCTTCAAATATGCTTGCGTTATGCTTGGCAAACTATAAAATTTTTATACTTGGACAGTAATTGAATTAACATTGTCTGTTTCAGTTGTGCAAAAGCCTTGTTTTCAACATAAAAATCAGTTTCCTATGCTAACTCGATCATTCGAACACAACAAAATTGCGTGTGTATGCGAATATGTGTGTATTAATTCGTACTTAGCAGCTTCGAGACAAAGCCTCACAGTACGGAGGAGAAAGCAATCATTAAATAGAGAGGGTTGAATTCGTTTTGTCATTCAATTATTGATTTGATTACTCAATGCTACCAATTGCGTAAGTACAACGAATATGGCTAATTTCTTTCTATGCGCTTATTTGTCATAAACGGCAGTGCTTATTTCTACTAAAATATCCTGAGTAAATGTTTTATAATCAGTATCTAACATTTTCATCCTTTTTTCATAAGTTATAAAAGACAAATACGTGGCCGCAAGAAATTATTCGACAGTGATATTTGATAATTGCGAAATAAATATGAAAGCCATGTTGTTTCCATCCATTTACATTGAGATCGCAGCTATGCAAAAAAAAAAAAAAAAGAATATTGCACGAGATGAACAAAAATTATTTCACTTATTTTGCCATATGTTAAACTATTACGTTGCTTCTTGAAATTTTTTATCACAGATCTTTAACGATTCATGTAAGTAAGCGTGAAAAATTCTGTTAAATATCAAATCTGTGCAAAGTTTGGTGGACTGCACATACAAAAAAGTTCCATAATATTTTTCATGCATTTAAGTACTCATGGGTTTGCTCTTAACTCATACACGTTAAATATATTTTCGAAAAATGTTCATTGTCACTTGTTCACTTGACAAGACTCGAACGACCGAGTTACTTGAGGATTGGCCAATGAAACAAAAAAGAATAAAAGCCATGTCTTAAAAATCCAAACTTTTTTACCAGAAGCTACGAAGTAGCTAACCCCTGATCGTGTGTACAAACAAACCGATACCCTCCATTTCTGTTACGCAGAAGCGCAGAAACTATGAGTTTATACATTCCTTCGGGGTATCAACAGTGACAACGAAATAGCGTGACGGGAAATCAATGTATTTGTTCCCGTGAAGCGAGTCGATCGGTTATGGAAAATACACACACATTGGACTGGGGAAAAAAACGCAATTCCAGCTCCTCTTGGGTGTATCGCACTGGGAAATGGAAATTTTACTTCTTGGGCACGAAATCGATCTCCGATCTTGCCTGATGCCACCGTGTTTTCTTTAACAACGCATCTGTACAGATGGTGCTGTACAAACCGGCATATGTGCTACGACACATGCATGTGTAAATATTATACACTTGTTTGCGATGACGAGCACTTTGTTTTCGATTCCGAGTTCCACCTTTCACGTGTGTGGAAAAAAAAATTATAATGCGATGGAATATTCTCGAAGGAAAACAAAATGTTACGGGATGAAATTTCTACTTCTAAGGATGAATGGAAATATGATGACAAGTTTTTTAAATCTAGCCTGACCATAACAATACAGTGACTGAAAAGTGAAATGTAAAATATTTCTTTGATAGATAAAAAAATCTCGTTGAATCATTGCCATGAAAAATGATTATCTTCAATACTTGAAATTTAAAGTTTCTGCGTTGTCGTATATGGGAGATCCATTGGTATGTAGCAGGTACCTATTTTATACTTCACTCTGAATGCATCATATTAAATAAGTCTAGCTTGCACAAAATACATAAAACGGATCTGCACATTGCGCTTACAAATAATTTCAAAAGGACCTTAGAGGACCATTCATGTATGCTGGCGGTAAAAGCTTATGCAGCACATAAATTGCAGAAAACGAGACTTGAAAAGAAAATTTTGTTCGGAGCTCATTGGGCTAATAAAGTGATCAAGTCCAACGATTTAATCATTTTCATATCACAATAGAGTTTGTTCTAACATAATCCTGCTAAATTTCTTACAACTAATTGAATTTTTCGGTCTTCACTTTCACTTTGTCATACAGTATTTGGTGCTTTCATATGTGGATACATTGGAGCCGGCAAGGAGAATCGTGTATGGCGTTACGGTGCAAAATATGATGCAAAATAGAATTACTGCGCCATAAACCGCCATTGGTGATTGTTTCCTGATGTTATTACCAATCATGAGGGTCAAAAGTAAAACGTTGATTTGACCTTACAGTTTGAGTTGAAAAAAAATTACGAGTTTTTGTCAGTTTTTCGAGAGATTAAAATTGTGTAGAAACTCATAAAAATGACGAATGGTAACACAACGAGTTGAAAAAATATTCACAAACTAATCAAAAACGAGAATTCGATACTTACACCAAAAGAAACAAACTAAAGCAATTAAAATCTGTTGTTCAGAAGAAGTTGGAATCATGTTTTCAACTTCGTAAAATTTTTTTTTTTTCAGTAAAAATCGTCTTACTTTTGTTATTCATATTTTTCATAGCACGTTTCATTCATACGCTTTTATTTTTTGTACGTGAAAATTGTTCGCTTAATTGAAAAGTCAGCAAAAGAGGAATATAGCTGAAGAAAAAAGTGAGGAAAATACGCGCATATTTATACCACGAGTGTTAAAGGCCAGCATAATATGGACATGGGTTAAGAAAACAACGTAAGCTACAACGTAATGGACTTCTCTTTTTCCCCAAATGTAAACGACACAAATTGAAGCTTACAGGGGTTGGGGAGTGTTGTATATTATTTTTGCCTTTGTTTACTTTCGTTTTTCTTTTCCACATACTGAGGCTGCAGTTTTTTCACGCCTGATGCCTCACGTGTGTTTGAGCATGTGGAGCGAGCAAAAGGTGCGTGCCGTCAAGTGCCTTACACCCCCTGTGTACGCTGAGCATAAATAATCGACATATTTTTGTTTACCTATATTTCCACTCTGAACACGCTTGACCCTACTGTAACCACTCGTAGCTTGTAAATACATTATTTTTCTGAAAGTTCAATGCAGCGTTTCACTAATAAGACATCTAGTTTATTCAATGTAATACATTTAATCATATTGTAGTAAGCTGCATTGCTCATAAAAATATAAAATTTAACTTCTTCGATGACGAAATTGGTCAACAATTATTCCGCATTATGATGTACTGTGTATTCAAAATCATAAAAATAAAAAACAGTTCAACACCAGAAATTGTAATCATTCGCTCCTTTCGATCATGAATCTAAATAAATTATGTTTATAATAGTATGGATGGCAAAAAAATTCAAACTATAAGTATAATAGTCTCAGCGTGCAACGCTGAATAAAATTGTACAAAAACAGAATTTTTCACTTTTTTTTTTATAAGAAATTCTCATGTTCTAGTACATGCATAAGGTAAGCTCCTTCATTGCAAAAAAATTAATTAAATCTGTTAATTAGCTGAAAGTGAGAAGCAATAAAAGGGCTAATGAGCACATGATCTAGGATTCTGGACTAAGGGTTGCAGTGTATATGACGAAATAAACAAGTCAACGAGGCTAGCAGAAAAAACGTGAGCAAATAAATTTTCGAGATATAACGACGGTCTGGATTACGAAACTCAGAACAAAGAGAAATAAATGAAGTTATAATAAAGGTAAACTCGAAAAAGGCCTAACATGATGTACCAAAGAATAAAAAAAAAAAGAAGGTCGACTGATTGCTCAGTGGAAAAAGTGTGTTCGAGACAGTTGCGGCGATGAAGGCCGATAACGACATAACAAACAGGACGAGCGATCGGAAAAAGTTGATAACAAAGACCTGTGGGATGAAAAAAGTTACGTGGTTCTGAAGTAGCGTGTCAGCAAAAGCCAAGGATCTTTTTTAATTTTTTTTATAAATCGAAATTATCTCTTGATGTATGTATTTGTGCGTTAAAACGTTTATTTTAAAAGGTATACGTACTTGTACGCGCGAGCATCCACGCTGCCTCCTGTTTTTTATTTCGAATTATTGAGCTGTTAATTTTTCACGGGATTTGGAGGGGTCTACCATGTAAACATCTTACTAATTTAATTCGAAACGTGGATAACTTATTTAGCCTTCATGTATTCAATCTGATTTTGCATCAAATCTTGGTGATAATAGTAACGCAGTATTTGTATTAAACTAAGTTTTTGCAAAGCTTTTTGTTTTTTTGGTCCGAAAAAGGATTTGCAAAAATGTTCTTAAAAAAATTAAATAAATTGTTGCTTCAATCAATTCCCAAACAATTCTGTCGGTAGAAAAATTTGCATGTCCTGACGATCCCATCTGCATGAAATCCTAATAAAAAAGGTCTCGTGTAATTCTAACGTATCGTAATACATCGCCTTCACACGTCCACCAATGTATATTCCGTTGCAACGTAACAACAACACTTTTATACAATTAAGGAGGTTCGGTAGTGATAATTTTTTATAATGAAAATTTTTGAAATTTCGATATGTTGTTTGGGATAATAGTATCAAATTACAGCTAAATTTTTGAAGGGCTTAACCACATCGTTTTCAAGATGTATTGACCTGAAAAAACAATATTTTAACATGTAGGCTTATGGAGAAATCACTCAAATTTCACATAAAAAAAAAAAACGGCTAAATGAACTTGCTTTTTTTTTTTTTAAATGAAAGAATATTGTAAAAATAATATTTTGTAAAAGTTTGAGAGAGCCCTACCACAAATTTCTATTAAAAAACAGCAAAAAATGTGCTCGCAGCAGACGACTTGGCAACGCTGCTTTTGGAGCGTGCTTTGAAATGTAATGAATAGTAAAAACTCCTTTTGTAATTGAAAATTTAATTGTCAAAAATTCAACCGAATAAATATGTACACTGTCATCAGTAGACGACGACAACAGCAGTAGACGACAACAACAGTAGACGACGTCCTATCAGCCGAAAAAACGTTGCCAGACGCTCTCCCTCCCCTTGCCTCTCTAAGATTTCTCCCCACTAACACTACCGAACCTCCTTAACCATATGTGATCAAGTATACGCATAGTTCTCCAACCTTCTCCACAGGGAGGAGTGTAAACAAGCCTCAATGGACTTGGATATCATAGAAGTGACGGGAAACATCAAGAAACGTAAGACGAGTCTGCGGGAAGTCTCATCAACATTCAAATAGAAACAAATTGGTCATTGCGATGACTTTATCGATCCGCACACTAAGTCAGTTACAACATTTGTACATATTCTGTAAACATTCGTACTTACACCCACGATTTTAAAAAATCTAGATCTAACTGTAGCCAAGCCGTGTGTGTGAGTAGTGGTCTGATGTGTGGCTTACCATGAGCTGACGTGAGTAATAGAATACATATCGTATACGCTTGTCAAGATGAATGCAATTCCTCTACTTGTCTTTATTTCATGGTTCCAGGGGTATTTTGTATTAAAGAGCGATTATTTACTTTATAGCTTGCGTCTGATAGAAATGAAGAAATCACGCGATGAAAGTCTGACCATACACGACTCATTCTACTGGTACCGAAAACGCACGAAACTTTTGCTGTTCGTACCCAACCACGAAGATGTTTGTGCGTCAATTCATCTCGCGAGTACTCGATCCTGCACAACATCCCGTAATCACAGACAGCCAAACGGTAAATCCAGAATCCGTACTCTAATCATTCGCGCCCAACTAGCTCGACGTCGAGCTCCGAATTTGCATTTCACCCTCAGCGAGAGCCTCCCCTCGCAGCTTGGCAACCTCCGGCAAATACACGACGGTAAACACTTCACACAGCACATCAAACACGCACCCGCGCTCTCTCACGCGCACCAAGGTATATATTCGCCCGAATCGTGTCTCGTGGACGCACTTTTTGACATCAGGCTCGATGATATTCGCGCCCATTTGACCGTGTCTACGCGAGAGGCCGTACGAAAAAATTTGTCTCTTTATGACGATGCAGTTACAGTTTAAGAGTTTTTAACCAACGTGTGTATTTCGATTTATGGAAAAAGTTACTGAATAACCTTAGGTTGTATGATCAAAGTAAAAAAGTTTTGAGCCCGGTTCAACGTGACGTGCATTTTTTTCACTACATGTTAGCAAGGAGGGGAATCAAAGATATTTTTTACAGGAATTTCACGGATTATAACGGTACTCGGTGCCGAGCAAGGTCAACAAGTTTTTTCCATCTTCTAACTCTTCGGTACGTTTCGAAAAAGTTTTATGCATCAATGATTACGGTTGTAATTATCTCTTTCAATTAAGATGGACACGTGCAAGGACTTGATGCACAAACGCCATGAAACAACATCATACGGCTATGAAACCTAGCGAGCAATGCAAGGCCACCCAAAGTGAAAAACAGAAAGGGGGGTAGAGTACATTGCATTGTCCATATACATCCCTTGTCTCCACTTTGTTGGGTAGACTCTGGGCTGTGAACGCGTTGTAATCCGTGATCCGTGACGCGAAACTGCAAGCTTCTCCCACACGGAGTAACATCTGGTGAGAGAATTTCACCTCAACAAACACGGCTCGAGTCACACGTGTAAGCGAAATTAATTAGAGCAGCTCACTCGACCATGAAAAATGTTGAAAATGTAGTTAGGTGGTCGTTCCAACACTTTTACCAACTAATTTGAGCTAATGAAAATGAGTATCTTAACATTACATCATCCCAAGAATCCTGAATTTCGTTTTTCTTGTGGACAACAGTCACTCTTTCGCCTTACTCGTGGACGGTCAGAGTTCCGACCCCAGTTTCAAACTACTCTCCGCAAAACCCGCGAAAGCAACCCGTCCAGCGTCAAGTGGTGGAAAACTGATACCAAGTGTCCGAAGCGACTCACTTGTGAAATGGGTTCCCCCGAAACTTTGCCTGTAAATATATCCGTGAGTACCTGTCACCGTAGTCCTTATACTCGAAAGCTCGCGTACATCCAGGTCTCGATTAGAAGTTTGCGGACTGTGTGTCGGGAGTGTAAACGTACTTACGAAAGCTCTTTCAGCCACGAATCTTGGACAGTAGTAGAGCGCAGGGTTGCGCCAACCAATAAATCTGGAGATTCAAAGGCTGATGCGCTTTTTCCCTTCTTGTTTTATCAAACAACTTTCTGATCCATCGGAGGAATCGGGAGCTCATCCTGAGATACGAAGCTCGATTGTGGGGAAAAAAAAACAATGGGGTAGTGGGAGCTTGAAGGGATGCTCTTTCCAGGCTAAGCGATGCATGTTAAATGGGATTCACCCCCCCCCCCCGATTAGCGCTCGCGTTATGTGGCTCGTTTGAGTAAGTTTTGAGGCAGTTGTGTAGGTCACTCTCCTGATAAAATGCGGTTTTTTTTCTCGCACTACAACTTTGGTGTATTTGGCAGAGCAATTTTCTAATTTCATTGAATGTTGAAGAAATCAAATAACTTTTGAGGTGACAATGCCATTGATATCCCCAAAGTTTAGTGCCCAATTTACCCCAAATTATCCCCCCCCCCAAAAAAAAATAGGGAAACAAACGAGAAACAGAAAGAAAAACAAAAAAAAAGTGCAAAGGAGTGCAGTAAGACAACGACGATAGCACGCACTCAAGCAAACCCTTTTGACGAAAATGAGAAGAAGAAAAAAAGGCAAAGGAACAATGGTCAAGGAAAAGAAGAAGAAAGGAAAAAAAGAAAGAAAGTAAGAGAAGGGGTCCATCCAAACGCCAACAGCGCGTCCAACTCGAGATGACTCTAACATATCACGTGCGCCGCAGCGCGAGAGGAAGGACAAAAAAAATATGAGCAATCGCTCGTCCCGGCGTGTATCGAAAAGTCTTCAAGATAGATGCGTCTACTGGAGGAAGAAGAATAAGGTCGACGATCCCCGTACACCCACTTCGTTCCATCTCTTTCTCTTCCATTTCCTCACGATGACAGAGCGAAAACAAAACAAAAAAAAGGGAAACACGAGTCATCACCCTCCCGTCGCGTGTCCCATCTATGCCTACCTCTGTCACATCCAGCCAGTAATCCATGGAGACGCGTACAATTAATCGCTGCCAAAACTCGCTCTGGCCACCGCCTCCCAGCCCACAAGCTGTAGTGTCGCAACGCATACCCCGTACAATGTCATCGTCGTAACCGCACGTGTGTGACTTCACTTATGGTCCTTTAGCTCGCCAAAGCCGCAGTTATACGTTCAACGGGTGTATCTACACGCAACAGGCTGCAGGCGCCTTGCACCGAGTTCGCCTACCCTCCAAGCATTGGACGCTCGTCCGCGCGCTCGTGGGACCGAAAATCGGTACGGCTCGACACCCAACCAGACACCACAAACACCTTCCCGCAACGAGTACGTTTCCACGCGCGCGTACAATGTAACGGAGCAGTGATATCCGATCGGCCGTGGACCACCTGACGCGAGGGAGCAACGCGTACTACCGCGGGTGGGCGTCTCGTATTCGCGGAACTGTGCACCTCACCGGGACGTCAGGAGTAGGAGAGAGAGAGAGCTTGCGGCCGGCGCTTGCGCTCTGTAGTCCCTCTCTCTCTCTCGCTTTTTTCGTTTGTCGCGTACGTGCTTTTTTTCCTCTTGGATTGTTTACGGCTGTACACGCGTACTTGCGTTGTACGTACACCGGACTGAGGAAGGGGCGAGGAGGTGTTACCGAGTGCCTGGTACTGCGGTGAAATTTAAGGTATCTTGATCGGCCCTTGTTTCCTCGTGTAGGAAGTGAGTGGACCGTTTCGGGTCGATTTGATGCAGATCTCCATGAATTGATTATTGGGTAAAAGTGCTGGTGGTACATAAAGTGAAAATACGCGGGCCAACGTGCATCAGTTTTTCGAGTGGCATTAAAAATAATAACGTAAGTGCTTCTTGGCGCGGCTTAACCGACGCGTTTATGAACAACCCGCCCGCGGACACAATTAAAACGAAAGACTTTAGTGTCTTTTGTCACGTCTGCTCAGGAAAGCCGGTATAAAACTCTCTTTTTTCCCAGTGACTTGCATTTTGTTTTAAAAAGTGCACTTTGTCAAGAGAGTTTTAATCTGCACTGCAAAAAACAATTATGCGAAAAAAATGAGCTTTTCTACATGAAGCAAGAAAGCTAAAATGTATATCGCTTTTACGATTGATTCCAAGAACATTTTTGCCGGAGTATTTTCAGAACTTTAATTACCTATGGGAAACTTGTACAAAACATATCAATAATTCAGACGCACGTATGAGTTGAAATGCGTAACAAATGGCATTGTTATTTTTTACGAGGACGAAAAGAACATTATGATCATTTATTCTTAATATTTTAATCAAATCCATAGAAATTGATGCACCACATTTTACATCAATCTAGTCCTTCGAACAATCAAAATGAATTTTTCAATTTGATTAGGAGATTAGGAAATGGGCAGTGGTATTAATTTGAAGAAGTTATCTGCGACAATTTAATTCATTTTAAATGAAACATTTGAATTAAATATTATATTTTTCGTGGTATCTTAAGCAGCAACTGAAATAAAATAATGTAACACAAATACTTGATTTTAATTAAACAATTTGAGTATTAGTATATTTACTTATTTCAACACAATATTTAAAACATTTCGTTTCAGATAAGAAAACTAAATACATAGATTATTTATATACAAAAAAATTTTTAAACAACACTTGTATTAAAGTAAGAAATACTTCATTTCACATAACTTATTAAACTTATAAGTTTTTCAAGTACTTTATTAAAATGATATTGTGTTTTGAACTTTAAGTATTTTGTTGCATATGATTGTGTTTTTAACTTTGTTTGCAATAATGTACTTCAGATACCAATTAGTCTACTCCAAGAATTCCAAATAGTCAGAATACGCGTGACAATCTGGGCCATTGATACAATGACGCGTGAAGCTAAGTTGAGTTTCACTCGAAGCTATCACCTTGTACGGCTATCATCTAACTATAGCAAGGCGCAATTACATAGTCACGGAACTATTTGAACCCATAAGAGTGAGAGAGAAATAGGGGTGCAAGGAAGAGATCCTTCTGTCCCTCACATAGTCTTGAATGGTTTCATATTGTCCGTTCCGTGCTCCGTGTAATTGCACCGTTGAGTTTGCAAATTCAAACAATTTTATAAATTCGTTTGATCAAATACAAATGTATCTAAAATAATGTGATGATTACTCTGCTGTGAGCAGTCCCAATACGAGAATTTCGATTACTTCTTCTTATCATGTGGTTCATAACTAATTTTTAGTGTAAATTATAGTTTACTGTTTATTAATTAATTTGGTTTAGTTATGAATGACAGTGATAAATTAATGATGTAACAATGAACTAATTTTTTTAGTTACACGTTTTTTTTCGAAAACTTAGCAATTAGTACTTTTTAGTAGAGCAACTTTCCTATGTAATAAGAAATAAATTCTCATGTAGATGTACTTATACTTCCATACATGCTTTCACGTATATTTGATCCGTTTTTTCTAAGTTTATTTAAAAACCAACTTATGGATCTATTTGAAAATTTGATATGTTTATCTGGAATTAATCTTTTGCACCCAAAAATTGTGAGATTTCTACAAATCATAAAGAAGCAATTTTACGTGATTTTTCCGTAAAGTTACATGTTAAATTGGAACTTTTTAATATTTAACATATCCAAAATGGCACACTTAAACAAGCTATAACTTTTGTGGGTATTTTTTTAAGAACAAAGTTCTTTATGTTGCGTGCTTGGGGGGCTGGAATTTAGAAAACGATAGATTTCCATGAAACAGAAGACACTTACTATAAGTCTTTTCCTCCCAAAGAAAAAAAAAAAAAAAAATTTACTGTCTACATTAAGTATACTACTGGAAACACAGTTTTGAATTATTAAATTTTTTAATTGACTTCACAAATGATAAATATATTTTTTCAATAATAAATACAAAGAAAAAATTTTAAATAGCATAAATATGGTTATGTAGATAAAATCAGATAAGGCGCGTTATTACGCATTAAATATTAGTATTTTATGCATTTGATGCATAATATATATATAAATATATAAGTCCCTTCAGAACGTTCATAATACTAGGTTTTTTTGAACAAATATTATTCACATTAAATACTATCGGCGCCCCGTATCGGCTTCGCCCGAGACTTACTAAATAAAACACAGTAGTGTGTTGACATGTAACGTGAAACGTTTTCAGTTAGGAATTTTAGATATATTGATGACACTCCTCAGAACAAAAATCTTCTTATTAAAAACATATTCGTTTAGAATCCATACAATTTATTCGGTCAAATAATAAGCTATACTTAAAAATTAAAAAAAATACAATTATCCTGAAAAGTACCGTGCGTTCCTTATGCCATAAAATAATCGTTAGCCATAAGGGGCCATTGATTTGCAGTTTCTTCCGTATGATTTACGAAATAGGCAATTTTTTAAAGCTGTTAGGATTTAAAACCCCCAAAAAATATATACTAAAAAAAATTTTTTTTCTCTTATTTTACAACTTCATTAACAGAGCTGGAGCTTAATCTCTACATTTTTTATCGCCACAAAAATACAAATAAATTTTCTACTTATTTAAAGAAACTGAAAGATTTAAGAGATTACTGTGAAAGTACAATGAAAAGCTGATCTCTCACGTAATGGATTCTTTATTTGTCGATTTTGACGCTGCCATTTCAATCTTAACAAATTTTCTGCGTCAGTTTCTTGACGCCTGAAATTGTATTCATTAGATACATTTAAAGTTTTCCTTCCAATTCACCCTCTTGCGACTTTTGTGACCCCTAAAGGATATTTTCTGTCAACTTTGTGAAGTTCATATATATTTGTGGGCCAGGTAGTTCGACGTTAGATGGCCCGAAAAAAGACCGGTGAGCTTCTTAAGTTAACTCTTTCTTGACTGCAGTTAACAGCAATTGTGACTGCCTGGATACCTCAGGGTAATCTTCTCTGGCCGGTTGTTGAAGCCCCATACTGGAGAAAAATTACAAAGTCCGAAGCTTTGGAGCTAGTTGTAGTGCTCTTTCCCAACGTCTCCTGGTATAAAGTCAAAGACGTTGGTGTCTAAAGCACCATTTTTTTTGCAGATTCAGTTGTTTTGGTGATCTAAGATGGGGAGATTGGTTAGTGATACTTGTCCAGTGGAGGCTGTCCCGTTGGCTCAAGTTTTTTTTTCTTCATAGCTGTTATAGGTTTGCCCAGCGCAGACCTTGGAGAGGATCAGTGATTCCTGGTTGAATGCTTAGAGTCGAGAGGGGAAATATAGGGTCGTCGGTTACTGGGGTTCTCAGCCTCGCGACGAACAACTCCGCTCGTGACGTCTGCCAGTGAATGACTGACTTGGTTTAATAATGGTCGTCTTTAATTAACATAGTCTTTTAGTCAACAAATCGCTTCCAGAAATGGTAGTAAAAATGTATTTGTTGGCAAGGTAGTTTACACTTAGGTGGTCCCTAAAAAGAACCGATGAAATTGATGGTTAAGTAAGGAACGTAATTATTTATAATGGCCCTAAAAAGTGCCAGTGGTAAAACTTGCAGATACTCCTTATCATTATTCTTGATGATGGAGAGCTGGCTACGGGTAGCTTGCCTCTTACCCTTGAAGTCTCTATGTACGAAGACTATCGTGTTGGAGGGAGGTACGCCACTGACCAAAGAATATCTCGTCTTCGGGTTGTTCCCTGGATAACCAACCGGTCATTGTTAGTCGGGAAAATGAGGGAACGTCGTTTGGGACACGACCACTGAGAAGGAAGCCGTTGTGACTGCCCGTGCTCCTCAGAGCTCTTTTCCCTGGCTTACATTTGTAGCCAAAAAAAAAAGAACTTGAAATGTCACAACATTAAGGTAACAGAATGAATTATTGTTTTAAAAGCTTAATTGTGTTCGTCTATTTAATTATACCTTCTCCTGAATTCTGTCTTTTTATAAATAAAGTCCTCAGGTAATCAAGAACTTTATATTTGGGTAGAGTAAATATGGACCAGAAAGAGACTTGAAATGTAAAAGTTCAATCAAGTTAAACAAATAATGGTACTTCCGAGACATATAGTAAGTAAGGGGGAGCGAATAGACAGAGGGAGACCTATGATCAGTGACTTGGAAAACCCTAAAAACGACGTATGACTTGGGTAAAAAATTACATATATTTTTTAACATTTATGATGGTAAAACATTCAATAAATAAGTATTTTTTGGGGAGGAGGTGGAGGGGGAGCTGAGGGGGAGCGGGGGGGAGGTTACTTAAATATAATTTGATCAAAAATAACGTTAAAACAGGAAATAACTGTGTGAATCGAGGGGGAGCTGTGGAGGAGCTGAGTGGAAGCTGAGGGGGAGCGGGGGGAGCTAAGACTCACTTTCGTTAATACAACTATATAATTTAAGGATGTATACGTATACATACATTGTTTATATTGTATTGTGATGTAACATACAGTTTATAATCGCTAATGTATTAAATATTAAAATATTAACTGAAGTTACACCCAACTAACGTAGGTATATTCTTTCCAACGATAATGTAATTGTAGAACCTTTGTACACAAGATTGTTTCATAGAAGGTATTTTTATACAAATAATAAAATTGTTTATCGTATAACTTCATAGAAGTATAACCTCATACTTAAGTACCCAAGCACTCACTGTCAACTATTTTTTTTCCTGTGATATAAAAGATTTTAAATGAAAAAGATTTTATTTATAATATTTGAAATCATGCCTGTGAATCTTTCAAGTTTCATTTTAAATTATAAAAATATTTTAATTAAAATACGATAGGTATCTATGAAGGTAATTAAAAATACTTATACTCAAAATCTAAATAACCATGATTATATTTCATATATGATTTCAAATAAATAAAGCTTTTTCATCATTAAGCGTTATTTTTAATCTTTGGACGTTTACTGCTTTCTCAGTCAGAAAAATAGATTTTGAGTAAACTTAGAGTAAAAATTCGAGGAAACAATCTGGAAAATGTTAAACCCTTTATCTTGTCCAACAAAAGATAAATATTCATACTTTATAATTCTAATAAATACCATTATTCTGGCTTCACAAAAAAGCGTTTAAAATGCTTACTTCTCAAAATTTTTTAAGTTAGGAAACACTTATTAACTAATGTTTTTTCTTTAAAGGCATACAGTATATGAGCCGAAGTTTCTACTTCACCAACTTCTCTATTGTGAGAAATTATTGTTAATAATGCATTATCTAGCTGTTTGAATCTAAAATAAAGAGAAGAGCCCTCAAGCTGGCACTTAAAAGAATCAATCGAGCCCAAATTCGATGCGATCCGTTGCAAATTGAGAGAGAAAAGTTACATTTCCTGATCATAAAAGAGTGTGTCAGTGTGCACAACCGGAAATGTTACTTTTTTCAATAGATAATGTATTGAATTATCTGAAATTTAAATTGAGCCTCTGAAATAAAATGGTAAATGCGGCTCTTCTCATAGTTTTGCAGTTGCTAAGTTTTAAAAGTTGATTTTTATCGTAAAGGGCATTACATAACCAATAAATCTGCATATGTTGAGTAAGTTCATAATTTGAACTGTATATTTTCAAAGACCATGAGAGTGCCGGCGTTTGTCTTTTTATTTTAGAGGCTCTGTCAAAATTTCAGATAACTCAATGTATTACTTTTTGAAAAAAGTTACATTTCAGATTATGCACACTGACACACTCTTTCGTGATTAGAAAATGTAACTTTTCTCTTTCAATTTACAATGGATTGCATTGAATTTGGGCTCGATTGATTCCTCAAAGGGCTAACTTGGAGGCTCTTCTCCTTTGTCATAGACAAAAAATTATAGTGCAACGTTGGAATTTGAAAGAGTAATAGAAAAAAAATATAAATTTTAAAAGTCTTTTAATATATTTTGCTGACTTCATGTAACATGGAGATAGTTATAAAAAAATGCAAAGAATATGACAAAAATCTCAAAACGGTTTTACTAAATAGTCATACTATAAAAGGCTTTACATTTTTACTCGAGCCAAACTGTAAAGCACCCCTGCAAAAACATCGTGCCTAATAAATTATTACTCGAATATTACCAGTAAATTAGATTAATTCTTTCTCCCAAATATTATTTTGTAATATACATACAGTGTATTTTAAATCTGAATTAACTACTGGTAACCTTCTTCAAGGTGCTTTTATTCCTAAGAGTACCCTAATTTATTAACTTAGTACTAAGATCACTCATTATAATACAAGTATACTTGGCCAAAACAAAAATAAGTTATTTTTTTATCGCTTTATTGATACATTTTTAGTCGATAAGAGTTGATACCAAGTCATTATTTCGCTATTAAAATGTAGTGATAAAGATAATTGAAATATCAAATTAAATCCAAATATAATTTGGACACTAAAAAAAGGAATTAAATGAGTATTGAATTAAATTTATAAAAATCAATAAAAATATCAATTTTGAAAGTCAAATATGTTTACTCATGGTAATAAAAGAACTATTTTTTTTTATTCAAGGCACATTATTAAAGTAGTTGGCGTTATACATTTTTTTATTAAATGAAACCATATACGCTATCAGACTTTTTCAGACTAAACATATTTTGTGGCAATTTTCATTTATGTATAAATTTTTTTTTGTATTGTAGTTTCTACCCGTAACACTCCAGTGATTTTTACGTGTGAGGGATGTTTATCGTAAACCTCGATTACTATTTATCTTATTACGTAGATTACCTTTCATCCCATTTTCCATTATCCAACTCATTAATTTACCGATGTGCAATATTTTAACTTCACCCAACTAATCCCGAGCATAGTTTTGTCCACCTCAACCTCGTAGTCTTCCACAATCCCCAACATTAGAGCCTACATCTGCGTTACCAAGTAGTGCAGAACCAGCTAGAAAAGCTTAGAAACAAGTTCCAGCTAGAAAAAATTTCTAATTTCCGCATTGATTAACTGAAACAGCCGTATATATAATACATCTTAACTGAGCTCAGATGGCTTTAGTTCAGAATTGTTCTTGCACTTTAAAATGTTATTCAATCAAGGTTAATTTTGTTTTTTGTACTGTAGGCAACGAAAAAAGTTTCAAAATCCTAAACATTGGTTTTGTCAAAAAAATAAGAACCTCAGCATGTAGAGCTGAGAACTCCACCTGTTTTATTTTTTTAAACATCTAGATTGTTTTTACATATTGAATGTTTAATAAATTATTTAAAACTAGCAGATGATATAACAAAGCATTTGTTGAAGAAGCTGATTGAAGGAATAATAGTTTTCGTTTATCAAACCAATGCGGCTTACTTTTGTTCTTGTACCTCACAGACAAGTGAGACAGACACGTATTGGTCAGATAAATTTTAAACATGGATTAACACAATGAACTTTGAAACAAGTAATTATTTTTATCAAACTGTATGTGACTTTCGTCAGGCCACTGTTACCAAGAAACCTCATTATTTTCGACTTATGCTGTTCGTCTTTACAAGCACAGCAAACAACTACTAATCACCGTCGCATAAACCAATAAACTGGAGAACAAGGCACAATATATTTCCCAAAGTATTTAGTTGTGATGTGGATAGTGTAAGGTTTTAAACAGCATCTGCTATTCTCCGCTGGTATAGTAATATATTTGGATGATTGTATTAGTTGAGCATACGTATAGAACGTGTACTTGTATTTTTTACGCTTAGTTGCTTTGAATTATAAAAAAATGTAACAAGTATATTGACCAATAAAAAGTACTAAAGTTATCAAAGTTATTAAGTCATCATTAGAGATATCTCTCTTGGCGTTGAAAATATGTGACGCTTCATTGAAAATGTAAAGTTACCATACACTAGAATTAGTTTAGTATAAGCGATACCACTGTCTAGCTGTATGGATCGTAGTTTCTCATTTATCGCTGGAAAAAATAGTTCAACAAATACAAAACGAAAAAACGCTTGTTGTTTCGCCAAAAGTTGAAAGAATAATTAATCTTATTTAACGAGTGTTTCAATAATACCACGGCCATTCAACCTTATGATTAAAAATTTAGAAGCCGGAGGTAAGTTTTTGTTTCGTATACTATTTACTAAGTCAATGATTTGGAGAATGAGAGGGGTAGTACGTACGAAAATTTTCTAGTGGATCGAAAGATTTTCTGAAAAAATGTTCTTCCAACACGTGTAAAATAGAGCATTTTTCTCTTTTACTTCGATATTTTACTTTTTTTAATAGATACGAGATAGCCCTGTCTGTCTTTGTGCTGTTAATATTTGAATCACATACATTCTCCAATAATTTCATTTGTCTTGAACTCATGTATAATTGTATAAGGTGTTGAGATTTTTCATGCAGTGAATTGAGAAATGTATACAAAATTTTGTACGACAGACGAAAGCATAGGTATAAACTTTAAAATACTGGCTAGCAACAGCCTGTTAACTACAATTGAATGATAAAATCTTGAAACGTTTGGTCAATTCACTATGAATTAACTTGCCATGGATTTTTCTATTTTATTTCACTTACCAATACACCTTATTGGAATACTTGCAATCGCAATCATTTGTGTAGTATAAAATAACGCTGTCAAAAAAGCTTTACAAACTACCATGTTATCTTTGATGTGTTTATTGATGGCATATTATACATGGGTTGCTAGCACCTTTTTCAAGTTTTTCTATTTATACAATTTAACATACTTTCAGTATATTCATGAAGCATTTTGACTTTCCAATTTAAGGACATTTTATTTCTAAAGGCTTTAAAAACAAAGTAAACTAATTAATTAGTTAATAGAAGTACATAAACCACCACTGTAAAAATAATTTTTTTCGATTGCCAATGACTTTTAATCTGTTTGGAAATTAATTAATCACATAGAGTACAGTTAAAACTATCTTCTGAATTGTTTAAAGCCTTTTTTTCAGCCCCAACATTTTACAGATAATTCTAGCGATAAACAGGATCAAATAATACCAAAATTGTATAAATTAATGTAAAGTGAAATTATTGCTATCACGTTGTTGATTTAATGTTATTAATTTTAAAACAGTCTTCCAAGAATCGTAATGACAAACAATAACTAGCCTACAAGATGTGCATATGCCTTCGAATAAATACAAACTTATGACATTTCTTAACACACGGTACAAAAATTCTGTAGATTTCTGACTATTCGTTGTGTGTAGTTAACTTAAACAGCGCCATTTAAACGGCAAGAATAGGCGATACTGGATAACACTAATACAAAGTCTCTTATATGCTGCAAACTTTGGTAATTATTTTTTGCAGTTTTAATGCATTTTTGATACTTTGAATTTTGAGTGTTAAGAATTCATATTATTTGGTTTAAACAGAAAACAATTTTTGTTATATTATTTATTTCCTTATTTCTTTCAACTATGAAATAATAGTTTTTATCTATTCAAAACGAACTCTTGATACTGAAAATAGATACTTAGGTATCAAAAATGCATTAAAACTACAAAAAATAATTAACAAAGTTTGCAGCCCATAACAGGCTATGCAATCGTGTTATCAACTATCGCCAGGCGATGGCTGCGATGGTCAAATTCGCCAATTCGCCTCTTCTTATCGTGCAGGTGTCGCTGTTTCAGATTACTGCACAAAGCGAATAAGACCAAAAAATACTTTTTCACTGAAAGTTTTTTCGTAAAAATATTTAAAGTGATTGTTAATCAGCTCTTTTCAACAATCTGAGCAAATGCTAGTAACAATACTCGGGGTCATTTGTCAAAATTCATCAAGTTATTTAAATTAGATCTTTGCATGAAAAATTATATTAGGTCCGTCTTATGTAATTTTGAAAAATAACTAACACGTGTTTTTTCTTTTTTTTTTTTTTATTAAAAACCTTACAAGATATAGCCCCTTCAATATTCTCTATTTTTCGTAGCTATACATATGCTCCTTATGTATATGACGTCATAATAATTTTTGATTGTTTACTGTAACTGGAGTAAGAATAAATACTTTTTTTTGAAACTTTCAGGAATACTTGGTTTTGATTTTATGTAGACAAGGTTAAATTTTGAGCGAATTTAATGTAACTGTTTATGCGTTATTTAAGGTTATTTGTATGTTCGATACTTCTTGCAAAACGCTGTATCTTTAAAAGTTTTAACTCGTTTTTTATGTTTCTGGGCTCATTTTTTTCATACCTAATTGTTGAAAATTCACGTGTACTGTATACTTCACAACGTCACATATACATAGTATTTTCCGTATTTTCTATAACTTATAAAATACCATTATTCTCAAGTACTTTATCTTTTTCAATTTTCATTTTTAAGAAAAAAGGAAAAATACGTGTCGATTATATTTCAAAATTATACAGACGGGCCAAATAGAATTTTTCATGCAAAGACCTAATTGAGCCTTTTAACTCATAAATTAAAAATTTTCTCACTCATCTTATTCGAAGTAAAACATGATTATATTTAAGTGGTGTCTAAAAAAAGAACTGAACTTCTTCTAACTTTGGAGTTTAAAGTAAAAAGAAAAAAGTTTAAATAATAATAAAATTATATAATGAGCCTCGATAATGAGCGCAAAATGTAATTAGAAGTATGATAAAAAAAACTGTGGATTGTATTTATGTGAAACTCATAGCTCAAGATTTCATTAAGTATTTCTGACACTTTATGAAAAAATTATTAAGTACCTAAAAAAATCTTTTAGTCAAATAGTTACATATAAAATTTTATTTCGCTATTAAATACGGGTGGGGTCCGAAATAACGACAGTTCGCTTCAGTTTTGCAGTAAAACTATTAATGCTCATTTCAGCGACGTATATTTCGACGACAACGATAACTCAGTGCAGCGACTGTTCGTTATTTCGACAGCCAATCACGAAGCAGTATAAGAAGAAAGTCAAAGTAAACTGCCTTGTGATTGGCTGTCGAAATAACGAACAGTCGCTGCACTGAGTTATCGTTGTCGTCGAAATATACGTCGCTGAAATGAGCATTAATAGTTTTACTGCAAAATTGAAGTGAACTGTTGTTATTTTGGACCCCACCCTCAAATACACTATTCGCTTTGAGTGCAATTCCGAAATCGTGCCCTCACTAGGCATTTTGAGAACGATTGGTCGTGATTGGAAAAGGATAGTACTATGAATTGATTTCCACATGCTTGTAGAAAAGCGACATTTAAGGGTTGGCCACCTGTTGAATGGAGCTGGAAGCTCGATTTCATAATAATTACCTTTTCTAATAACGATGAATCGTTCTCAAAGTTTCCAGTGGGGGCGCGATTTCGGAATTGCGCTCAAAGCGAATAAAAGTGAGCTGTTCTTGCGCTTTTAAAATATTTTTATATTATACCTCTCAGGAGGTAGTATATAAAATTAATAATTGTTCTTAAAAAACAAGTGATTGATGTTTTTGAGCTCTGCTCGCACTAGAAAAAGTTTACGTTCTTATTTCAGACCCATGTATCGTCATAAAATTTATCTTACGTTTCAATCTTGTATAATTTATTTTAAGACAGTTGTAAACAATTCACTACAAATCAGTAAAAACTCCATACAATTTTTTTACACAGAAAAACAAGCTGTCAACTACACTGTCACCTTATGAAATAAAAGGAAGAATGTCATCGTATAAAAAACCATCAACACCAACGACAACAAAGCTACTACTTGGTTAATTGAATCTCAGTTGGTCCATACTCCTGTGGCACGTCATTTACAAATATGGCCGAAGATAGCAGTTCTTGTGACGTATGCGGTGAAATTTTCAAAACAAACATCACTCTTAAAATGCACGAAAGTATTCATACTAATTACAAGTCTTACAGTTGCAAAGTATGCTCAAAAACATTTGCTTATATGGCACATCTCATAGTGCATGAACATATTCACAAAACTCGTAGATCCTACGGTTGCAAAGTGTGTTACAAGACCTTCATCCGAAGGAGCAATTTAATCGATCATGAGCGTATTCACACAGGTGATAAGCCGTACGGCTGCAAAAAGTGTTCTAGAAGATTCGCTCGACTGGCATATCTCAAAATGCACGAGCACACTCACACAGATTATAGACCCTACAGTTGCAAAGTATGTTATAAAAATTTTATCCAAAAGGGGACTTTAATTATACACGAGCGGACTCACACAAATGACAGGCCTTACAGCTGCAAACTGTGTTCACAAAGTTATACTCAGAAGTCACATCTTACGACGCACGAGCGGACTCATACAGGTTATAAGCCCTACAGTTGCAAACTATGTTCAAAAAGTTTCATCCAGAAATGCAATCTTACAGTGCACCAGCGGATTCACACAGGTGACAAGCCTTACAGCTGCAAACAGTGTTCAAAAAGTTTTGTTCAAAAGTCATGTCTGAAGAGACATAACAAGCGGGTACATGTGAACGATGAGCCTGACGACTGCAAAACGTATTCAAAAAATGCTGTTGATAAATCTTACCTCAAAGTACATGAGGGGACTCACACGGGCAATAAGCCCTGCGGCTGTATACAGTGTTCAAAAAATTTCATCCACCAAGACAACTTTGAGGAGCATGAGCGAAACCACGAGGATAATTTGCAGGGGACAAGTTTGGTACTGCCCTCATTTTCCAGTACTTTCAAACGTAAAATCTGGTAAAGTTGAATGGGATAAAGATATTCCCAAACGAGTACATGCTAAAACAAACTTCAATAAATCAACTTATATATTTGTAACCGAATGAGTTGCTATAATCTGTAACAGAAAAAATATTACCATCAAGTTTTTAAATTTATTGATAAGTAATGAAAGTTCAAGAAAAATGAGTTTTACAATGTTCAAATATACTTTTTTGTTTCAAGGATTAGGACGATATAGATTGAAATAGTCCATACAAAAAAGTGTACTTTAACGAAATCTACAATTTTTGTATTTAAGGTTTTCTCTAAGACTTGGACGATACCATAAAGAAAAACTTACTTTGAAAAAAAAAGATATTTGCATGCTGGTGTAAAATACATGATCAAAAAGGTTTTATTTTATTGAGATCTATAAACTTTTCTAGAAGCGCAGTCATGTAAATTGAACGTGAAACGAGATATCACGAAAAAACTGTTTTTTTTTCTGGAGCATTACAATAGAAATGCTAGAGAAATCCCTTTTTCTGATAAAAGCTATTAGACCATCAGTTTCAATATTAAGCCCAAAACTACTGAAAAAATTTGAGCCCAACTTGATTACGTGTATACATACATATATACATATATAAGTACGTAGATACGTAAATACATACCTACATGTGTACATTATGTGGCTAACTCGGATCATCTTCATAATTGGTTAGAAATTTGTCTTCACATAAAAAATGAACAATTTATAAGTGGTAACACGTTTCATTCTAACAAAAACATAATACATTTCTATACATTGGTTCTGCCTAGAATATTTAATAACTGGATTTTTCCAAAAAATCTTGTAAAGTATGGTTAAAAAGTATATTAATAGGATAATCCCAAAAGTAATAAGTTCTCGACAGTTTTGCAAAAAAATGGTATACTCCAATTTTTATGCTTTGTATAACACACACAAACTTTACAAAGGCAAGCCACATGATTTAAAAAAAATTAAATGATAAACTGAGATGCTTACTTATGTACAAGCTGTAATGAAGACGCTGGCGTAAAATACGGATTGTCGATTACTTTATTAATTTTTACAGAACTTTTTAATAACTTAGAGTAGTATTGCAAGGAAAGAAAGTAATAACTAACAGAAAATGGAAGTCATAGACACATTACTTGAGATGTATTTCAATTCATAGTTTAAACGTTATACTTTGTTTCAGTTTGTATCTATTGGGTGCGAGTTAAAAGAATAAATTGTATACTTGTGTAGTTGTAAGGTAGTTATATTTGATTTTTTCGGTAATTTCTAATATTTTGTCATATAATTTATAATAATATGTATAGTTAAAAGAATGTATTGATAATGAAATTACTTTTTAATCATGATCATGTTATGAAAAAATTTTATACTAAAATTAGCTTTTGATTTTGCATGAACATTACCACTAGGTACATTTCAAAGTGTAGGATTATTCCTTTTAATTATTTTCAAGCTAATATGGCAGACACCACAAAATGGTGGATCTTTACTTTTTTAACCCGATTATCATTCATGGATATCAAACAAAAAGGTACGACTAGCTGAATCCGGATGGGGAAACGAATGTAGAGACTATTGCTTGGTTGATTTTAGTAAGTCATTTTATACTGCCATCATAAGCAGAAGAGTGCTATCGACAAACCAAAAGTTATTAGGATTATAATACTGTTTGTATCACTATCCTGTTGCTACCATGCTACCAAACGTATGCAGAGGTAGTGCCCTCTGAAGTAAAAATTGATTAAGGTCAAATGTTCTTACATGTACAGGAACAATTGTAATGTATATCTTACAATTGTCTTAATTTCGATTTTAAGGGTAGTAATCAATGATGAATGTTGTTATTCAAACCAGTTTTGCACCTGTTCCTTTAACAATGAATTTTAAGCCTTAAATACTAGTGAAGGGTAAAAAGCTATTCGTTACTATGTTCAGAAAGTTGAAGAAGTTAAAGTAATAGACGATTGCAGTTTATTGAGGTGTAGTGTTATAAGGACAACTAGTTTCAGTAAACATTCTTATAAAATTGATTTGAAGGTAAAAATCTTGAACTTCTTAAATGGACGGTAAATGTGTATAAAAAATGTGATTCTCATATATTTACAGCTTGAGGGTAATAGATGAGTCACACATACATTATTCATATGAATGTAAGCATTTTCCTGCTTTAATATAGTGTGTTAATGTTGACCGAAGATCATCCAAAACTAGCTCGAATAATAACATCCATTATCGCGTACATAATACATAGTATACTATCGTTAAAATTAAAATTAAAACATTTGTAAGATAAGCATATTCTATATAGTCTGATTTTTATTTAAGTGACATCACATCATGTAAATGCAAGAAAGCCAAACAATGTGACAACACATGAGTACATGACAATAAACCTGTTGTCTCTTGTATCACCATAATGGGATGTAGCTGACAAAACCAGCTTTGCGATGAGAAATAAAAATAATTAAATAACTAACAGATCTTTATTTTTACATAATCCTGCGACTTAAAGATTTCCCAATTTTTGCTAACGGTGACAATCAGCATCCAAAATCAACAAAATTCACTGCAACATGACAATGCTCAAGCCCTTACATATCCAGCCAAAATACGGTTCAAGACAACAAAAGTCTAGATGTTTAAGTGCCAGGGGCTTAACTTGATTTCGCTGTCACGTAAAATTGCAGAAATGTTCTATAAAAAAAACGCCCTATATGGATCCTTGGATCCAGGTACAGCTGAAGCTCTAATCCAATATTGAAAATCATTGGAAAATCATAAGAATTATTGTTATGTGAGTGTCTTGTTGTATTTGTGTGTAGTTTATGTATATACCTAGCCTATGCATCTACTATAGTACATAAATACAGTAAGACACTTTGAGTTGCTTTCTCTGTCGCTTTCTGCTGCATGAGGCAGCTGGTTACATATATAGCCACGTCAAAAAATATCTCTGTTGCTCTACTGTGAACGATCCCCGAAAATCGTGAAAACCAATTCATTTTCTAAGTTTAGGTGAAATGTCCTTCATTTTTGCTATTTTAGCAACCAGTACTATGTCTGAAATTAAGAAAACGTTCAAATAAATAGATTTCCACCAAAGTTTTACTTTTAAATAATTAAAAGGTAAAGAAAAATATAGAAAAAAAGAGAATGTAATAGAAAGAAATAATATGTACGTAAGGGGGCTAAGGCGGGTGCAAATACAAGGATCCTCTCGGCTGGATAATGAAGCTTTAATAGTCCAGAGGGATAAGATTGTAAGGACAATAAATGTAGTTGCTTGTTGCAGCCTTGGTTAGCAAATAGCTCGATAAAAATTGTGTCAAGAGATAAGCGTGGAAATTTATACACGAGTGGCTTCTGCAATCGTTGTATTTTATTGAGATTTGCACGAACAAGTCTGACAGACTAAACCACGGGAGATCTGACAAGTGTAACTGTTATACGTATTTCATGCATTGAAAATATTTTCTTATATGATCGGTTGCGGTTGTATTTATCATACCATGCTAGAAAATATTGTTTAAATAGAGTTATTTATTGTCAATAATCTTACACAATATGACAAAATTGGTTTTGTCTCAAAAAAAAAAAAAATTAAATAAAAAGAAAGCTAATGCACAATCTTACTTGAAATAAACTAGACAACGTAAAAACAGATTTTTGTGTGGTAAAGTCACGAAGAATTTCACAAACATAAGTTTAATTGTAGATGATTAAATAATGTAATGAACTGACAAACGGATTTATCAACTTTTTTTCGTAAAAACAAAAAATTATCAAAAATTGTTTTCTTTGTATTTGTTGATGTTTTACTATCTTGTTTTTAATTAGTCTCCATAAATCAGATGCAAATGTATTCCTATCGTTATATCAATTAGATTTTTTCCACGTTTGATTAATTCATCAAAATTTTTTTTTTTTTCATGTATTTATAAATACCGTTTATAAATTTTTCGTTATATACTCAAAAAGTGGCAACGTACAATTCTTGTAACATCATATGATTGGACATTAGAAACGAGATCAAATTGGATCAAGTATATTGATGGCCTTCATTAATACTCTTTATCTTTATTACATTGAAATTTTGAATAACATTAATTTTGTTCAACAGTAAAGCTTCCTAATCAATATCAACGAGATATCCTGAGCAGAAAGAAAGTGGGACGGAAACAAAAGGGATGTAAAAGGAGAGGACGAAAGGAAGAGAAGAAGAGTTATGGAGACCTCAGTTGTGTCCATTCCATGGAAACAAAATTGATGCAAGATATCGGGTGTAGGTCACGCTGTAGGTACTGTTTTAACGGAAAAACGTTCCCTCAAGCTCGAACGAGCTTGATTGATGCATCGTCATTTATTATTTTCTACAGCTACGCTACAGTATTACTTCACCGTTCTATCGTTCTATGTATGTATACTGCGTAACTGTACTAAATCACTACAAAGCTTATGAGAGTATTATTAGTAATTAAAAGTTTTAGCCACTTCAGGTTGAAAAAATTTATTTTTTAAATGATGTATATAATATATATATATGTATATTATGTGCAAGTACTATTTGTTCCAAACAAATTATGGATGCTAATCGAGAATTTGTATTTTCATGACTAGATGTATGATGAAGGAAATACGTACAGTGAAAAGTTAATCGAAGGGTACATTGTAGTCGATTATTCGTTGAAGACTTTTTTTATTGTACAATAAAATAAAGGTTACAAATTTTTTTCAGTAATTTTATTAAATATCGGCTTATGCAAAGCAGGAAGAAAATTTTTTTTATTGATTATTCCTCACAGGTACCTTAGATTTGATCAGAAGTGTAATACAAAAAATATGTTGATTTCGAGTGCCTAAAAAAAAGTGAACGGATAAAAATTACTCATAATTAATCGGGCTTGGTCCCTTATCGTTGGCTTGTGCACGTAGTAACTCTACTACATTACATACACCATCATACAGTCAAAAAATAGAAGACAGAGTCGTCGTAGGTAGGGAGCGTGGAAGATATATCTCTCGTGATCGAGTGGTGTGATTTGTTCACGGTGATTTACCGATGCAAAGCTAAGGGATGGAGAAAGGAATATACGACCTGCGTTGTTGATCTTCGGTGTAATTCAAGGCACTTAGTCGCTTACGTTTGTGCAACCAAAAATACGTGAGAATTTTTTATGGTTGATTTCTACGTTGATGCTTCAGACACGAGATATCCGTTTACGAAGTAATTGTCTCCGCGTTGCTGTGAATTTATGAGGTGGGCTCTTAAGAGGTTCAACATTATTTATACGGACATGAGCGTCGAAAGAGCCAGCTACCATAGGGGCGTGGGTCAAGCAAGGAAGTGCAATAGATCACTCCAGACTTGATTACAGCAACGAGATGTGTAAGCCACTCGGTTTATCTACAGCCACCGTGAACACAATAGCGCTCGATGGGCGGAAAATAGAGTAAAAACTGACCTATAGGAAAACGTCGTTTTAAGTAATTGAAGTGGCGCTAGAAGTGTATATAGCCACCGGTGTGTGGAGAACATCCAAGTCAAGCGAGTATAAAGTGTGTCCTGTGACTTCTCGTCCCCTGGAAAATGTCGCGACAAAGTGCCTCTTCTTTCCTCTTCTCCTCTACAAGAAAAAGGATCAGCTCGAGACACATTCTCCAGTGGATGTAACAGCTTCTACAACAGTGAAGAGGGGAAAGAGAAGGAGGACAAGTGGGAGCTAATTTAACCCTTGTCGGCTGAATGGAACACCGAACCGAGCAGCTGCGCCGGTTACTTTGGTCCTCTTCTCTTTTCTCTCTGCTCAGCCCTAGGCTATTGCCATCGAAGCCCCTCCCCTTTTTAATCTCGATCTGGATTACTTTTTTCTTCCATTCAAGCTAACTTGGCTGACAAAGCATCGGAACATTGTAAAGCATATCTGGAAATTTCTCTTCTCTTTCTTTCTCTCTCTCTCTCTCTCTCTCTCTCTCTCTCTCTCTCCATCTTATGACATGAAGTTTGATCATAGTCTTAATAAAGCACTGACATTGCTACATTGGCTGAAAACTGGATGTGATTCTTTACAATAGAATCTGTGTTACAAATTTAGTTTTTTCTTTCTCTGTTATTTTTACAATTGTGTATTTTCACTTTTTACATTATAAGTACGAATCAAAATAAGGAAATGACTTCTCACACGTCCAGATAAGTCGTTGCGGAGATCAAATCACGATCAGTCAAATAAGGGCTGGTCAGGGGCTTTTTTGTCTCCCTCACCAATCACCTTAGTGATTCATAAAATAGGAAGTCTACGGAGTGGTAGAACGGAGTGTTCAAACGCAGATGTTCGATCGAAACAAGTCACCTTTTTACTTTTCTTGATCGAATCTCATTACTATGACAACTTATTGACACTCTTTTTTTTTTCTATTGTTTTTACTTTTTATGTATTTTAAACCTATTTTTTACATAAATCAGCAACAACAAAGCCTAATTTATATTCATTGATAAACTAATCAAGTTGAATTCCTCATACGTGCTTAAAAAAGTTTTTTTTTAAAGTTTCTTTAACTTAGAAATAATCTGTATGTACGGGATGTATTTATTGTCAGCTAGTTTTTCAAAGAAATGTCTGCCTTTTTAACTGATCCCCCCTACGCCCCTACTATTCTGTTAAATATGATTAACTGTGTAAAACTTTTTGTCTTTAACTAAAAAAAAAAAAAAAGATATTTTAGTTCCCAATTATTGTTCCCTTATAAATGAACAGTCACAGTTTGTCAGATAGCTAATAACCGCAAACTATTCATTGTATGACCATAAATCATTCTAGTAAGACTGTATTTTCGTCTATAAATGGATTTCCCTTTCGTTTACCACTTATTTATAGAATAATTAGTCTTTGATAGTGAAGAAAAATAGGAATTTAAGAATTGGAACGGTTTTAGTGGTAGTCATGACATTCTAAGAATTCAATATCACGTGTTCATCTGCTACCAACATCGTCACCGTTTTATGTACTAACTAGTACAGTAGCGCTCTTTCTCTCTCTCTTTCTACTATGGACCTTTGGTCCTAAGCCTAATAAATCCACTCTACTCTACTCTCTCTTTCCTTCTCTCTCCCAGAATTTATTTTGCTCTCGCTTCAGATACAGAATTATTCTTTACTTCTTTCTATAGTCTACCGCAGACCTACAGTCTCTTTTCCGCTGCTTTTTTTCGATACTCTTCCTGAGCATGACCCATTTATTGACCAGGTGATCATAACCGGAGATTTCAACATCGACTTCTGCACTGTTACTGACGTGTCCAAATTCTTTCAAGACAGACTATCTGAGCTCTCACTGTGCCTTGTACCTTTGGCGCCCACACACCATGTTCTCTGGAGAGACCCACCGTCCCACACATGGCTTGACATATTCGCAGTTACTTGTTCTTCAAGCATAGTCTCGTACGACAAGTCCATTTCGCCATTCTTTACCAGTCACGATTGGATTAAACTGGTGCTCAAAGTTGGCGGTACAAGGGCTACAAAGACAATTAAAATCAGGGACCTGAGTCGCATTGACCCATCTGTGCTGTGTGGTGCTCTCGAACGTTCGCTTGGTGATCTTGGTTCCGTGGATGGTGGAGAATGGCAATCGGATGACATTGACACTTCTGCCTCGCGGCTTTCCTCGCAAATACTCAGTGTCTTCGACGAGGTCTCTCCGATCGTTGAGATGCGCCTCTCTACGAAAAGGAAGCCTTGGATGACGAGTGAAATTAGGCACCTGTTCCGCGATCCCGACCGAACTTACAGAAGAGTTTGCCGGATGGGGCGCCTTGAAGATGTGGCGGAATTTAGGAGGTTGCGTGCCCAAGCGTCCAATACAATTTTCACAGCCAAGAATAAGCACATTGCGCTGGTAACTGATCGGGTACCGGACGTGAGGGCAAAGTGGCGTGCATTTCGTGGACTTGGCCTCTCGTCTCAGCATCTACCGTTCCTACTTGACCTGTTCAATCCAGATGAGCTTAACGATGCTTACGCTGCTTGCTCCAGAGCGATCATCACTCCTGAGTCGGATAGGTTCATCACACCGCTGTCTCTTCTTCCGGTGCCCCAGCTTCCAGGGAATACTTTTTCATTCAGGCATTCGACTGCTCTTAAGGTGCGTACTGCGCTGTTGCGCTCTTCATCTTCGGCTCTCGATCTGTACGGTTTGTCACCTAGGATGGTTAAGCTTGCTGCTCCTGTGCTCTCGGTTACTCTTGCTAAATTCTTCAATGCGTGCATTGATTCTGGCCATTTCCCGTTGCCCTGGAGACGCGCATTGCTGTCACCGTTAGCCAAGGTTAAAGCTCCTCTTTCGCTGGTGGATACCAGGCCGACAGCCCTTCTTTCAGCGTTATCAAAAGTTTTTGAACGGATCCTCCACCAAAAGATTGTCCATTACCTGCACAGTCATGAGCTTTTGGACCCCCAATAAGCTGGGTTTAAGAGTGGTCACAGTACACAAACGGCTTTGCTCAGGGTCACGGATGACATTAAAATAGCTATTGATCAACGCAAGGTGACTTTGTTAGTCCTGTTCGATTTCTCGAAGGCCTTTGAACTCGTACCGCATGACAAGTTGCTGCAAAAGCTTCATAGAATGGGCTTCGACGATTTGGCGATTGCGCTTATTAAATCTTATTTGTCATGCCGAGTTCAGGCGGTGGGTGCCGAGGGTCGTGCTCTCTCCGGATTTAGACCGGTTGAGACTGGTGTTCCGCAGGGCAGCGTGTTGGGATCGCTGCTATTCTCTCTCTTCATTAATGACCTTCCAAGAGTGCTCTCACACTGCTCTCACATGATTTACGTGGACGACACCCAGATTTACTTGCACTGTCTCCCGGCTGACCTAGAGAGGGTTTTGGCGCTGCTGTCAGAGAACGTGGCAGCGATTGTCAACTGGGTGGCGGAAAATGGCCTTGCCTTAAACACTGGCAAAACTAAGGTGATGCTGCTGGGTAGCCAGGTTTATACGTCGCGATTTGACTTGGTTAACCTCCCACAGGTGAGAATTGGCTCCTCATTTGTCCCGTTTTCTGATAGTGCTAAGAATCTTTGGATGCTCATCTCCCCTACACTGAACTGGACCGCTCACGTGAATGGAGTTGTACAACGTGTTCACTTTACCCTTAGGTCCCTTCAGTTCTATGAGCACGCGTTGACCCTTCCAGCTCGGAAGTTGTTAGTTGAAAGTCTGGTGTTTTCTCACCTTGATTATGCCTGTGCGGTGTACACGGTTTTGGACACAACTAGGAACTCAAAACTCCAGAGAGTGCTCAACGCCTGTGTACGTTTTGTTGTTGGTGGTCTCCCTAGAAAAGCGCACGTCACCCCTCATAGGCTCAAACTTCAATGGCTATCGGTAGCTAGAAGACGTAAACTTTTTAATGGATTACTTGCGTTCAAAACTATCAAGCATCAATGCCCTGATTACTTGTTCTCACTTTTTTTGCTAACAGCTGATCGTCCGCTGGCTAGAGTGCCTACCCGTCGAGTTGTGCCCCCCTTGCAAATTCCAAACCAGCGCACTCAGGCATTTAGGGATTCATTTCATGTTCAGGCGTCTTACCTGATGAATTCGCTATCCCCCTTTTCTTTTGATTTGTCGCTTGCCGTCTTCAGGACCCTGCTCTTTAATAAATTGATGGAGCTTGATAAAAATGACTTGGAGTCCAGAGTCGTGGAGGAGGGCCTGCCTACTGATCAATAGTCATCCTATTTTACCCTCCCCTCACTATGTATCCTCTCCCGTGGCGAACTTGAAATGTACATGATATTATTTATATTTTTCCATTTCCTCCGTCTCCTGCCTTCCCTACTCTTCCCTCGGCGGTTCCGGGTTGGTACCTGTGAGCTGCTTTAGTGAAATCGATTGAAATCTAGTGAATTCTTACAGTTTGGCCTATTATATCTTCTTTTTCTTTTTTTGATTTTTGATTTCACCTTTGTTTGATTTGCCTAACTTGTACTGATCTAGATTAATTTCAAATATAGTGACTGTATTGCATGGCGAGAGAGCCATTTTGTATTTCAACAAGCTCATTGTAAAAATTTTTATATCTTTGATAGGCCAGATGGGGTTTTACCCTAAGGTCATAATTAAAAACCTTCAAACCTTCAAACCTTCTCTCTCTTTGTCTCTGACGCTGCAAAATCAATACCTAGAAATTGTGTCCTAATGGGTTATTTATGTGAAGGAGTTGATCTCAAAAGAATTGTCCTCTTGCTACGTGTAGCTGTTGATTTTGAGGCAAACGAAATGTTAAAACCATTAAAAGTCATGCAGCTATTCTTGGACAGAAGAAGTTGAAGGAAATAAGCGCGGTTGGATTTGCGGAACAATAAAGTTCTCAGCAGAAATTAAGGAAATTTTTTATTACAATTATCTACGGGCTGGAAAATGTTATAGAACTCTTTAGAGAGAATAGATCAATTCATAATCTACATTGTTTGAGAAAAATTTTTTTACTCCTTCATTTTTTCTTCAGTACTATTTTAAAACTTTCATTAGTGTATGTATCACTTATCTGCAGCAAATGTTTTCAAAAATGCTGTACGCACGGGTTTGCTGGTTACATAGTTGGAACGTTGAAAGCCTTCCTCGGGTGAATACAATGAGTGTAAAAACCAAGGTGAAAACTGTGCTCATTCAGAACCATGTCATTCTGGATATTGGCCAAAACTTTAGTAACATGAGCAAAGTTCTTGATCTCAGGCTATACACAACTTTCGTATCCTAATCTAGTGCTTTTGTGTTCATGTAATTCTATTAAGTGACAATAATATAGTTTAAAAAAATACATTGTATCGTTAAGACTAATCTCCATTTGACTAATTTGGAATTCTATTTCAATAAATGATGATACAAATATACATAAGATAGATTAGACATTACTGACCACTGATATTATGAAATTTTAAGAAATCTACAAATTTTTGAATTTTGTCATTTGTATTGTAGCAAAAATCACAGACAATAATTTTTAATGGTTATAAAATGAAAGAAAATGGTAAAAGGCTAATAACACAAATTCAGTGGTAAAATTATCGCATGGTAGTGCATTCATAAATTTAATAATTAAATAATTTATGTAATTACCTGAAATTTGAAAGTAATGCTATGAGCAATTAAATAAGGTCAACAAATAAGGAAACTTGTACATTTAAGGAATTTTGTTCAATTAAATGTAAATTCGAAAAGCGAGAAACTTTCCAATAGTTTGTCACGGCAAAACCACTTAGCATCTAGGTACTTTACAATATTAACACCCACCACCACTAGTATGTCTCTATTGCTCAGCTTCCATTTTTTTTCCACAAAAGTTGTCAAGCTTGGAAAGTTTGCGTACACTTTCAAGGGGAAGGCACGACTATTAAATATTAAATGCTTTAACATCCGATGGGTCTCCTGAAGTGTTCCCTTTCCTCTAATTCCGAGAGATAGCAGAGACGAAACTTTCGACTTTATCAAAGGACAGTGTGAAAACTCGTTGTGCTTCCCGCGCGCCAAATTGCACGTCACCAGACTACTTGCCTCTCTGTCTCTTTTTCCCGTCTCTCACTTTTGCAATAAAGAAAACAAAGAAAACTTTGCCTCGCTGGGTATCTAAATTTTAATAACTTAAAATATTCATACAATAATTGGATCAGTGCTCTGATGTCTGCTTAAATGGTGAAAGCTTGCAAAAGTTTCGTAGTGCACCGATTGAAGAAAAAGTCGTCGAATTAGTATTCATTATGATTTTGTGCACCATCATCTTACGATATATTTTGCTTGGATTGCGTTTTTTACTATACTAAGCAAAAAAATTGTCTACCACGAATTTTCCCTCATTACTACTAAGAAGCTCAGTACTCTTTTAACTTCAAGATCAAGATCACAGTTTCACTGTTGCACTGTTGAAAGGTGTGTATTTCAAACTTTTGAGTACATTTGGTAGGTCAAACTAATGAAAATAAATTTCCAATGAGTCAGTCAACAAAAATATAATAATTTTTGAGATTATTAGATGGTAAAATGTTACATATATTTTCAGTTCTTCATCGAATAATCTGTTGTAGGGAAATAATTGATTTGCAGTTTTATACGTACTAATCGTTTACTACGAAAGTTTTTAAATGCGAAATTTACCCACCTTTCGTTGTTGGTAGCAGCAGTTTGCTCTTATAAAGTAAAAAATTGTATTATTGATTTATTTATAATTTATTCCAGACATACGCATTCCATTGATACGCACGTATTTCCCATTGACATCTTTTCGCAAAGCTTTTGTGCGAAATATCTCCTCAGAAATAATGATGTGACCTCCGTGATTTGCAGATAAATTAAATATAGTTTTACGAAGTTTTAGTTAGTTTTACTAACTTAGTTATTTACAAAGTACCTCAGATTTAGTTAAGAAAACTGTAAGATTTTCGTAAAACTATATTTAATTTTAATCCACAAAACTAATTAAAATCCTCGTGTTCCATGCTCGTCACCTATACATGTGTGATTTCGATGTTTTGTTCAGTAATACTAAATATCTCACACATTTATTAAAGTATCGGTAAAACTTTTACTTTGACATACATATTACCTATGCTGTTTTGTATAACATTAACTGGAATTTTTTTTTTTTTTTTTTTTTTTTTTTAATATGTGAAACAAACTGCCACCTGCGCGTTAGAACTGACAAATGCTACTAAAATATTATCTTTCATATATATATAACCAATGCATTATTAAAAAATCGTTAATAGCTTTACAATAAATATTTTTAACACACGACACGCTATTTTAGCTATGATATTCTCGAAAATTTTAAAGTTATTTCTAAAAATACAGAGTTTTGGCATTTTTGTTGCAAGTCAAACAAAATTATATTTACTAGAATTAGTTTTTAATATAAATATTCGTAAATTTTTAACAAGGCAAAAAAGTTATTAGTTATTTTCTAGAAACTTTTTTTTACGTCTTGTGGGTATGTACTCTTTAGATTTGAAAAAGTTGTCAGTATAAAACTTATTCAAAATAAAGGCATATATATGTATATACACTGTAAAGTAGTGAATATATATATACTTTTTAAACAGTGAAACAGACAATTTCACCATTTCAAAGCTGTATACTTATAACTTTTTTGAACTAGTGAATATTCACTGCGAAATGGTGAATATTCGCTATTTCTACCAAGTTAACGTTTTACTATTTATATTAGTTGGTAAGTTTATTGTTGGTATCACTCGAAATAATGTTACGGGTTATACAATTCTCTTTAATCGGATTAAGATCGTATAAACAGCTATGATTTTTCACTATTTTGCCAATGGAAATATTGTTTACTTGCGCAAATAGTAAAATTTTCACCATTTTAAATTAAGAGAATAGAAATGTAAAAGATTCTAGATAATGTTTAAAAGAAAAAAATATGGATGAGTCATTTCTTAAATATTCAGTTAATTAAATACGCTAACGCTCTGCACAAATACATTGTTTTCGATGATGACTATCTTTATTCTTTATGATTGTGTTTACTGCGAGACGTTCATGCGTAAATATTTTATCTTTTGCAGCTTACTGAAAAGTTTCAGATAATTATAATGATCCACGTGTTAAGCTCCATCTCTTTGTTGCTAAAAAAGTCATTAAGTAAGTATAATTACTAAGTTGCCGAATACGCTAGACCGAAAAATAGGTGTCAAGTTGTTTATTAATAATTAAAGTAACCAAAGTAATATTTGCTAAATATTTGACACGTACGGGGGAAAAGTAGTATGTTAATTAAGTGTATAAGTACATCTGCGATTTCACTTATTCATTTCTCACGAGGCATTGTGAAACAAGTTTTCGAGCATTACGTTTTGATGTTGTTTTTCTACGTTGTTCTCTTAAATGTGCATAAAAAAAAAAAAAAAGAAAAAAAAAAGAAACCGGAGGGACACGTTTTTTCTTCCAATGTATTGTATTGTGTATTGCGTATTGCCGGATTTGTGGAAGTATAAGCTTACGAAAGGAAAAGTGAAAAGGAGACACGTAATAAAGTATGCTTGTGGTTTTGCTCCCGTGTACATTTGTCATTTTCTTCTGTTGTAGGTATCATACGTTACGTGCTTGAAGGAACGGCACAAACAAATCGTCACACTCTAGAGGAAAAAAGTATTTGGTGAAAGGGAGTGAGTAAATTTTTTATGAGCACTTAACATGGGCTTCAATGACAAAGAAATGTGCTACTGTTTTGGATTGCTTAAGTATTTTTCATATAAATAGAAAATCTAAGACTGAGATTATGTGGATCATAATGCCTTGTACTTACTCTCGAGAATCAACATACAACTGAACCTTCTTATTTTTACTTAAAAAGAAAAAGGAGGTATGGAGATTTTTGTAGAGTTGGAGGTATGTAAGAAAGGGGAAAAGATAAATAATGATTTAATGACAAATTTAGTTAGAAAAAGGTAGTGTAAGAATAAGTGTAGAACTATTTCTCGAACAAAATGTACTAAGAACGATTGAGGCTTGCGAGTCAAGACAGTTATAAAACAAATATTCAAGCTGGAAAATTGAAAAAATGTTAAAAATGATATTTAAAAAATTATAAGTTCTGCCTGTAGAAAATATAATTATCAACTGATTAATAAGTTTTGTCTCGAACGATTTACGTCTTTTTCTATAATTTCTGATTTCTCTAACTCAAATACAATTGCTCACAGTTCAATAACTTCTTGTTTTTTAAAAGTATGTCTCGGAATTACTAGAATTGAAGATGTAACTTGATAAACCATGCCTTTCTGCAATACGGACAACATTGCGTTTCTTAAAAATGTTTACAATTTGATTTTTTTATTTTTCTCGATGTCTCTTTGGTTTAGAAAGTAAATGAGGTTTAAGCCTATAATCCTAGAAAATTTTCGGATAAAAATATCCTACATAAATAGAACCTATGGTTTTTGTCTTACTTGTTCTTTATAGTGATAAAATAGTATATTACGTACGAGTTTCCAAAAGCTACGATTTACAAAGCCAGAGGTTTAAGGTACGAGCCAACTTTATTTAAAATAAACTAAAGTAATATTTTATTTAATAAAATGGATATTTCATTAAATAAAATGTAACAAATTTTAGTTTACGAGTAATGACATAATTAAATCTCAAGACGTAGTGTTCGGTTCTCCATCAAACAATATACTGAAACTTAGTCTAATCTTTATGAGAAAAAGCTTCAACATAGTTGTGAGCCTTGATACCCTTCAAAAGTCTTTGAACCATGCTGGTGTTAATGAGAAGTTTTCAACATAAGTAGCTCAGTTTCGTGAGACTCAAAGTAATGTGCTGATTATCGAAAAGAACATCGAAAACAGTCCCATTAAAAATCTATTTGCTATGTTTTAATTTTTACTTAAGTGATTACTAGCAACAATAAGTGGCGCTTCTTCTCATTTCCTCTTTTCTAACAGAATAGTATAGTTAGGGCGCCGGACAAATAGAAACGGGAAGTTAGGCAGGTTTTCAAGTCGGATGCTATCAAGAATATTTAGTTGAAAAAGACTAGGGGGCAAAGAATCACTTTGATGAAAAAATTACTCTGTTCTCAACAAGTTCAACTATTCGTTCAATTTGAACAAACTTCTATTTTACGATGATATTTGGGATTTTCCTTGTTTTAATTACTGGATCTGAAGGCGCTAATTTTGTTCGTAAGTTGAATTCAAGAAACAATTTTAATTTTTTTTATTTCTTACAAATTTGTTTGATAAAAAAAAATTGGTTTTTAAACATGATTAGAATATATTTTTTCCCGTAAGAAACTATAATGTATCGTTCCGAAAAAATTTCTGTGCACTTGTATAATATGTGTAATCAATAATATTGTCTTTACTGATTTGAGTTAAATAAATTTTTCAAGTTATTGTTTTCTTTCATAAAACTACTGAAATATTACGTATTGTTTTTCTTTATTTAAGTATGGGTATTGAGAAGTGTGTAGGGGAATATACTGGGAACTTGGAAAAATATAACGTCAATCTTACCTCTTTCCTGTATAGTTCAATGAAAATGGGGTGTCAAGACCACGTCCATTTGCGATTGACACATCGTACATCAAGTATAGCCCCACATATTTATAATAATCTTTTGTAAAACTGAATTATAATTGATTTAAGATGTAAAGTTCTGAGATTATCATGATTTGTTCCAAAAAATTTTTTTACTTTTATTTACTTCAACTTTTACAACTAATTTTTTCGTTATTTTTAGCTCCATCGTAAATTTTGTGGTCATTATGAACACATTAAAAATTTATTTAAATTTTTCGAACGTTGCAATTTTTTTTTTTTTAAATTATCATTTATTATAAATAACTTCGTAGTAGATTAGATATTATCAATCCTGTGGAAAGAGGGTTAGAACTTACAGACATGTCATAAATCAGTAAATTGAAACAAAATCAATTAAATAAAACGTCGGAACAGACTTCTTGTCGTTTGAAATTTAAGATTGAAAATAGCTCACAGTAAAAAAAATTGTTTATTGGTATATTTAAAAAAAAGACAGTATTTAAAATTTCATTAAGCCTTAGTATTCCAAAAAAACCCACGTCGTCTAAAAATTAAGAATCAATAAAGTGTGACTTGGAGTACCTATAATTAGTTACAAAATTAGGTGCAGGCTGCAGTATTAAAATGGAGCCATTATTAGAGTAAAAAAATCATAAAATACTTCGTAAGTTTTTGTCCAAACTAAGTTATAAGTTTTTTTCCAAAAAACTGTAACTCTAAGTGTATAAAGTATAATGGTTTTAATTAACAAAAGTCTGGCATAAATTTTAGATAATTGAAACAATTTTAACCTAGAATTATTTTTTCTCTTTCAATATCATTTTATCGATTCTTGATAAAATATGTACCTACTGTTATTTTTTTTAAATGTTTTTATTAACATACGCGGAAATTGTTTATTATAACTTTAAGGTTTTAAAACCTTAAAATATTGAGAATTTCACTAGCGTTTATTTATTTTTTATGGCTTTTTTGAGGTTTTACATATTTATTTTTGATCTTCATTACAAGTAACGGAAAAAAGTTACTATATATTTTTAATTCTGCAGTTAATTTTCGCAGTTGAATTATGTTATGGATATAAAACAAAAACATAAAACAATAAATAATCAAACATTTTGAATATAATCTAGCTTTATGATTCCTTTAGGTCGATTAACTGTTTTAACAGTTATAAATGAAAGTGTAAAAAATTAACTCCACGTACTGGTACCACAAAATTTTATTAAAATCCTACTAGAATTTTTTATACTCGACGTAAAGACCTAAGCTTTTTACAGATTTCCTTACGTAATAATTGAAAAACACTGCGAAAAAAATGTTTGGATTATGGAAATTAAGAGCATTTTTTTTATTGGTTATAACAATGATATTTCATACATTTTAAAATAACTTAGGTTATATTAAGTTTAAACAGAAACTATTCTACATGATCTAAGGAGTATTAGATGTTTTTTTTTGTTTTTTTTTTTTTGTTATGAGTTACTAACAACTAAGCAAGTATACTATATAATGTTGTATTTAAAATTTCAGTATTTAGGATCCATTACTTTTATAGAAGCTCCTTGTAGAAAATATTTTAAGTTTATTAAAACAAATCAATCTTTTGAATGTGTCTTTAATATTTCTGAAATAATTATACATATAATAATTCTGACAAACTAATAACTACAAGGCGATGAATTCTTTTTAATATTTAGTAACAACTAATTATCGTTACTGTCCAAAAGTTGAATAAATGTCGAAAAGGAATCTTGTTTTTTTAATTCTAATGAGCTTTTTAATATTAAAATTTTTATGTCAATTAATATTGAGGAAGTATTATGAAAGGAAACTGAGAAAACTGTAATTTACTTATATAGTTGGTTACAAATTCGATATACATTTTCATAAATAAAACACAAATACATTAGATAAAACATTGAAACCATCAACCTCTTATTAAAAGCATAAGAAATACGACGGTCAGAAGTTTTTTGAAAACATCTAACTTTGTAGTAAAAGTGCTATGTAAACGCAATTCCATCGATTGAGCCCTCACTTAACTAAAAAGTTAAGTATTAACCTTTTTCAGGGTATCACGACTTCTAATTATTAAGTTTCCTTTACTTATCATGCAAAGCTGTTGAACTATACAATAACATTATTTTTAAGAAGCGTATGTATTTTGTGATTTTAGGTTCATTGAGATATCGAAGAGCTACAGGTGAAAACTATGTGGAAATCAAGGATGTACCATATCAAGTAAACGCTTTTGAAATTTTAATTCAATACAATCATTCTTTTTTTAATCGTGCAATATATTTAATATGAAAATAGGCCTCTATATTAAGTGATGGAAAACATCACTGTGGTGCTTCAATCATACAAAAATATTGGCTGCTTTCTGCTGCGCATTGCTTCGATGACAGGTATTTAATTAAAAAATGTTAATTAAAACAATAAATTAAACGTATAAAGAGTATAGATACAAGGAATATCAACTGTATTTTTAGTGACCATCACGATTTTGCTGTTATGACTGGTTCAACGTACACTGGAGATGGTAAATTACATAAAATCGAAAGAGTTATCATTCATGCTGACTATAAGGCTTCAAAGGCTTTAAACAATGGTAATGATATCTGTTTAATAAAGGTTAGTTAATAATAATAAATTACCTGTGCATAATTTACTACGAATAACTTTTACACTAAAAATAATTATTTTTTCAGGTATGGAATGCTATTCAATTTGACAAGAATCAAACATCAATCAAAATAACTAACAATCCTCCTCAACCTGCTTCTATGCTCACAGTTTCTGGGTATGGACAAGAGTACGTAAGTAAAAATTTTACATACATTTTTAAACACGAAATTTTAGTTCAATTTTTAAATCTTTTGAGTTCAACCAATCATCTCTGAACTCTAAGGGCGTAGTTTTTTGCAAAAAATCTTTTTAATGTATGAATTTCTCAACCACAAACAATACGGTAAAGTATATTTAAAAACTTTACCTGAACAGTATTGATGTAAGAATAGGTTTTAGTAATTCAAATTTTCTATGTCCTTAGTTTAGAGGCATGTAGAAAACAGTTTTTTCACTAATTAAAAATTGAGTAGAAACGATAATCGAGTCAGGAACTACCTCTTGTTTGTTGTTATAGCAGTAAATGATTCGTTGTACAATATGAAGTAAAAGAGAAGAATGTAGCAGTGTTGTGTAGCAATAATTGTGAGAGTAGTTGCCTTACTGCCTGTTTTAGTGTGAAAATTTACAGATTGATTGTCTTTCAAATCTTGCAAGTTTTTCTACACTCTTTTGATTGATAACATTTTTTTTTTCTGTATGCCTCTACAATTCAGTTATGAATTTCAACACATCTTTTCAAACGAGATTTAAGAGTTATCTTTGTAGTTGGATTCAATAAGTTTTATTTAACTTCATGATTACTTTAAATATGATCTACTAAATAAATTACAGCTGGGCAATCTACAAATTTCCAGATAGTTTAATAGAAGTATATGTTTTGGTTTTTTAGAATAACGGTCCAAATTCACCGCAATTGAAAGTAATACACGTTTCAGTACAAAAACTTGATACATGTAAACGTATATATACCCATCTGCACCATGTTAGAGTAACGGAAAACATGTTGTGTGCTGGAAATAGTCGCGATGATGCTTGTTACGGAGATTCTGGTGGTCCCGCTGTATTTAACCACGAATTAGTTGGTATTGTCAGTATGGGCATGCCATGTGAGACATATGATGAACCCGTTTCCGGTATCTATACGAATGTTTATAATTATCGCAAATGGATTTCATCAGTGACCGGAAAATATGATTCTTTGACTCCTCTTGAAAAAGACTTGCTTGATAAAGAGGGCCCACTTATCATTGATTCCAATTTTATGTCTCGAGTGAAATATAAGAAAATAAATTATAATTTGTGAACATAGTGATATTTAGGTAAAATACAATCGACAGTATTGGTGAGCATTTGGCTTACAATTGTTTTACAAATACGCGCTTTTATAGAGAAAGACAAAGAGTCATCGATTAATCAGTGGTTTGTGTGCTCACTTATAGAGTCTATGATGTGGCCTACAGTGGCTAACATTGCACCTGCTGTTAAGCTTGACAGACCTAGAGAGTCTTTCTCAAGTGGAAAAGTACCTCAAATTCTGAACAAATTCATACATATTTTAATATATCTACAAATAATATGTAAGTCCTTAACAAATATTATTCTGCGAATACTATTAGTTCTCAAGATATGTTAGATAAAAGTTAATCAGCACTTGTAATATACAAGCCAATGTGCAAAAATCATGACATGTAAATAAAGTATAGGAGATCAGGTCATGCCATTCTGTATAAGATTTTAATTTGTAAATTATCTTAATAGTATGTTTGGATCTGTCTTCGTAAATAAATTGTTTTATAAATAAATATGTACAAAAAACTAAACCAATTTCTTAGCCTGACACACACACAGATACCTTCCCACCCCCACATACACACACAGGATACCTAAGTAGCAAGATTTTTAAAATATTACCCATCAATTTTTACCATATTTGGTGATTTTACTCGATGCTATTTGGATTTTAGAGAACAATCCCTTTCGGGTTGGTTAAACACATACTTGTATGGCTGAGTCATTGAAAATCTTACTAGTAGTAGTCAGATTCTACCGAGAAAAATTTAATAACTAGGCAGTCTATACAGAGCCATCATAAGATTTTTTCGCAATAGTGTGCGGAAAACACCTATTTTCTGCTCACTTATTGCGAAAAAACTTGTACGCAAATCGTGCGGGACGATTTCCCGCACTCGTGCGATGGACTCGCACTCGTGGCCGGTGACGGTAATTCGTGCCGTGCGATCACACTCGTACTCTGCACTCGTGTGCTCAACTGGCACTCGTACCCGTCAACTCCGGCCACTCGTGCGAGTCAATCACGACTCGTGCGGAAAATCGTCTTTTCCACATTTGTTACGTAAATAAATATTTCGTAATAGTGTGCGGAAAATAGTGTTTTCCACACTATTTTTAGTGCGGCACATCAAATTTCCCCCACTGATCATGAAAAAAGTGTGTGGAAGACTATTTTCCGGTGTGCGGCAGAGATTTTTTATTCTCCAGTGTGCGGAAAATCATTTTCCACACTCCTGAAAATATTTTTACAAAAATTTCTAAAAAGTTAACAAAATATCATACGTTATTTGAAATGACTTTTCATACTACCAGCAAGCTGTGTTACCGACACGAGATAAGAGCCAAATCATGTAGCCATCCAACATCCAATATCGCATGAGTACAGTAACCTATCTGTCTCTCTTCTTCTTTTTCTATGAGTATGTATACATTTACACTAACCTTACATGATTCTTATTTTTTGGCTTTATTTTCAAACGACTCACCCGTCGAAAGATTCTATCATTGTGAATGCAAAAGTATTTTGATCGTTCACCATATACCCATACGGACTTTGATCGTGCACGAGAAATCAGTTCAGTACCTGCATCATTAATAATCGTGTAGTGCTTCTCTTAGTAAAAGTGAAACTAAAGTGCTCATCAAAAAATGGGTGACACGGATGATAGTAGTTTTAAGGAAATACCGAATGACATTTTGATATCAGCATAGCGTTATTCAAGAGATCGCTCCAAAAAAATTAAAGGTTTGTTACGAAAGTGAACTTCAAAGTTTCTTAGCTTGGCAGAAAAAAAAAATACAAAATCGTTTGATAAACCTGTTTTGTTGGTTTATTTCAACGATTTGGCGAAAACGCAAAAATCTCCTTCTTTATGGTCTAAATATTCCTCTCTAAAAACAATGCTGAGAGTTCACGAAGGTATTAATCTGAAGAAATACAGTAACCTAAGAGCTTACTTGACAGCTAAACACAAAGGTTACATAGCCAAAGAATCAGAGATTGTAACTACCGAGGAAATGAACAAATTTTTAAAAGAAACTCCAGATAATGTTTATCTAACTCATAAGGTAAATTTTTATACATTTTTACATCAATATAATGAGTTTATTCTTACGAAATTTTTTTTAAAGGTTGCATTGTTATTTGGCATGTCAGGTGCCTGCGGAAGATGTGAATTATTCAACCTCACCGAGGATGATGTAAAATTTGATAACTCTGTCGTTGTAATATACCTTCGTGAAACTAAGAATGATAAGCCAAGAAAACTTATTATTGAAGGAGAGCATCTCAATTTTATAAAAAAAATATAATGATTTAAGGATTAAAGGGCAGAAAAAGTTTTTTCCGCCCTCGGGTGGTTTTGGGAGGCTGGTACTTCCTCGGGCGGAAAAGCAGTTTTCCGGAACTCATTCGAAAAGTCTCCTTTACGAACCTCGTTACGTCCCTCGCCTTCGGCTTGGGCCGCAGACCTCTCGGTTCGCAAACAGAAACTTTTCAAACTCGTAGGAAAACTACCATTTCTTGGCTACAGAAATAGATGCGGTATCAATCAGCCAATGAGTATCAATAAAATTGGAAAACTACCTCAAGAAATAGCTTCTTGGCTACAGTTACCAAACTCCCATACCTATACAGGTCACAGTTTCCGAAAAACCTCAACCACTGTTTTTGCTGATACAGGAGCAAATATGATTGCAATCCAAAGACTTGGAGGGTGGAAATCTAGTAGTATGGCACAAGGATACATTGATGATTCAATAATAAATTTGAAACGTATATCAAATCAAATTTTGAATTCTGTTTTAAATACGACTCGTAGCACTCCTGCCGTGGTGACTTAAAATTCTATAGATCAAAACAACAATAGCCCAACACCAAGTAAGCAAATAAAGTTAAGTGATAATAGTAGTGCAAGATCAACCACAAAACCAACAGAATCACAAGCAACCAATAAATCTCTGATACACATAGAAAACTGTGGAATTCAGTAAAAAAAATTGCGCACATTCTCTATATATTTTCTTTTATAAATTGTGTTCTATTTACGGTGGCTCCAGTGGCTTCAATGTTATAATTGTAAATAACCCAACCGAGGTTAATAAAATTAAATTATATTCTTGGAATTCCCATCTTTCTATTCGTATAAAAAAAAATTAAGGTTGACCATGAAAATTTTAAGAAATCATGCTTACAAAATCGTAGTTTTAAGACGGGTTGGATAGGAAATGCAAGCTTACGCGATATACAAGCTACTGCTGCACTTATGTAAATAACCCGTAAGGTGTAAAAAATGTACTATCTTGTATATATTATTACGCAGTTTTCGATGACATGAGAAAAGTGTCTTGTTATCGAACAAAATCTTTAAATAATCGGAGACTAAGTATACAGTTGCGAGTGCAAGTCAGCTCTCAGCTGTCTGTATTCTGCAGAGTACATATATATAGATATGACTACAGCTGAGCAATTTTGCCACATTCTTGAACTTAGGAGCGTACCGTAACAGTTCATCAATTAGGGCACCATAAAACTTTTTTGTTTTTTTATATTAACTCACTAAAGTAACAGATAAAATGTAGAATATGGCTTTCTCTACGATAATTTTATACCATATTTTAAAGAAAATAATGATTAATTTTTAGTCTGCCCATTTTGATACGGTACTAGGCGCTGGAGCCACCTAAATTATAATGTTTAATTAAACACTTGAAACACAAGATTTTTCAAATTAAATTGTAAAGTTGTAATGAAATTAGGTTTATTTACATAGTTTTTGAAAAATAAAAATGATTTTGTTTTTTTTTGGAGAACGATTATTTTATTTATTTTGTAGCCCCGTACCCCCCCCCACCGGGGGCTTTGCCCCCTGGTCCCCCACCAGGGGCTGCCGCCCCTAGACCCCGCGCAACCTATCTTGTGAGTTAATTATTTTTTACTTTATATTCAACTATTTTTTAATAATTCAGAAACTTATTTTATTAAAATTAATTGTATCCAACTCATACGGATAAATAATGCAAAGTGCATAAACTTCAAAATCATTATTTAAATTACTTATTCTACTATTTATATTAATTTTTCTCACACATATTACAAAAAATGTACGTAACTCGTGCGGACGATTTCCCGTACTCGTGTGATTGACTCACACTCGTGGCCGATGCCAGTAACTCGTGCTCTGCGATCACACTCGTGCTACGCACTCATGAGCTTAACTGGCACTCGTTCCCAGCAACTTCGGCCACTTGTGCGCGTCAATCACAACTAGTGCGGGAAATATTTTATTGCGCACTTATAACGTAAATAACTATTGTGTTAAAGTGCGTTGTTATTAATCAAGAAGCAAAAAAAAATAAAAATGGTAAAAAGTTTAAGCTCACTTTCGTCTTCTTTATCTTGAAAGGGAATGCAAGAAACATAGAGAGAGCATAGGAATGTGAAAATATAAACTTCCGTGGAGGCATTATTCTCTTTTCTTTTTTTTTCTTTTTTGAATTCACAAGTCGTAGATACAAATTGATGGGTAGATGGATATATGGTCTCTTTATATAGAGCCAATGACGCCTCATGTACATAGTTCAATTTTACTGGGAAATACTTTCTGTTCCAGTGTTACTTTTTCTTTTCCAAGGGGACCGCAAGACTAGACTATAATTAACTGTTCCAGTATTTTATGCAAGCAAAATTTGTTGACAGTCCTCTCATTTTTTTGTTATTTACATTTTATCTACTTCTAAAGCACTGATCTGTATTTCGTGAGCATACTTTCATTGACGTCATTCGTGGTGTAGCTAGGGTGTTTTATGTTCCACGTAAGACGATATCGGTCCTATATGCACGTAAATAAGGAAAAGAGGGGCAGAAATTGCGATTCTGCCCTGTAAGCTTATTTTTACTATCGTTATAAGTCAGCGTTTTTTTGTCATATGAAAAAGAAGTAAGGAAACGTGTTTAGATCTTGTGAAAAGGTACTATTTTAATCATGCTTGTTTTTGTTCTTTTTTAGATTTAGCTGAAAATGTTTGATATAATTAAGAAGTGCGTTATGATATCCTTTTTTACTACGAAAACATTGGATTTCATCTAATAAGTAACAAGTTACTTTTTAATTTCTATTTTTTCTGCTATATATTTGAAACCTACTGTGAGTTACCCTACGTTAATTGATAAATAAGGTGTGAGAAGTATTCAGACACGTGCAGTGAGAATATTTTTATATTTATACCTTAAAAGATTTTTTACGGTCAACTTATGTTATGTTATATGATAACCATGATTTATTTCAACATGATATGACAAACTTTTTATAACGAAAACGTATGTTTCATACGTTCGCTGTAAAATTAGATAACGCAGTTACATTTTACTTATAGCTTGATCTTACAATAACCTTACATACAATCAGATACAAGTTTTGGTCTAGTTATTATTTTTTAAGATAATACATGTATGATATAGTATCACTCTAGATCATTTTATCCGTACACACTTATTTTTTTAAAATTATTTCTACAGCTTACGTTAATAATTTAGTTGTAAAAATTTTTTTTTTAAACCCACGAAACAACCATTAGACTTGTTTTAACCAACCACATCACAAATAAAAGACTTTAATCATGTTGCAAGTAATATCAGGCACCAAAGATAGGGGAGCTAAAGAGAAGGACGAATGAAAATCTAAAGTAGCAAGTACAGATGAAAGTCCAAATAATATAATTAGAGCTAAACGCAGCCCTTTAACTGAATTGAACTAGTACATTACGATACTAGTGCGCTCTCCGTTCGGGTGTGAACTAATACGCGTGCGTCAACCAAGTTTCTCTGCACAGATGTAGCGTATATTACTTTTCGACAAGAGTGCCGCGGGGCTTGACCAAATCAATGTATATGAGAATAGAGACTCATTGTCGTCGTTCGATCATATATTGTTAGTTTAACTGTAGTTTCCCCTTTCAAGTAAATCTTAATAAAACATTTAAACTAATCGAACGTTTATAATATGCATAAAATATATTGAACATCAAATTAAAGGTTTTTATTAAAATAAAAAACAATCGCTACATTTAATAAAATAACATCATGATTCCAAGTTTTACATTTAAGTTTTGGTAATTTTTTTTTTTTTTTTTTTCATAATTACTTACATTACCAGTAATGTTACAGCTATTAAAAACAAAAAGAAATTTGTCCTCTACCATTTTCAATAGTGACAGCTCATCTTCTTTATTGTAAGATGGTTTATGACGTTTTTTTAGTGGTGATCCAAATGTAGCTTGCTGAGTATCTGTCTGTCTATAAAACTCATTATTACGGCATTCGTCTCCGTTTATTGGTTGTCTGTTACCATTTGCTTTTTCTTGTCTAGCGTTTTGCAAAGACATCCTTACAGTTGATGGATGGGTTGGTATTTGAGTTTTGGAGGTAGATGGAATTGGAGAATTCTTTTCACATTGTTTAGGATATTCCAACGAATTTGTATTCTTCATTCCAAAATCAATTGTTTTTAAAGCGATTGACTTGGTTATTTTTTTATGAATTTCTTCTTTGTGTCTCTAAGATTCGCTGATGTAGTTTTCAGCTGCAGGTGAAGATTTCCAACCACCGTGCCTTTTCTAATCGATAAGATCACCTCCTCCGTTGACCAGCAAAGCTGCAGATGTCCTCCTAAAGCTATGGCCTGTGCATAAATGAGTATTCGGTAATTTTAACCAAGTAGCCATTAGTTTTGGTATTTGACCCATGGTATTTATACCCATCGACTGGCGTGTACATCTTTCATGTGAATAATTTAAAAAATCTTTTGTGTTTTTCGATGTTGTTCGTTCTCACCATCATATAATTTTTGCATATATCATACAATTCTCCACAAATTGAAAAAAACTTAGGAACATTGTTCTAAGTGAATGGAATCCGTACAGTTAACATGTTTTTATGATCTTCGACGTCTGTTGTTGATGTATTTGTCAATTCTACCCTTCTTAAACGGACAGTGTTTAAAAAAAAAAAAAGTTACAATTTGAGGTTATACAAAAAACAACAAATTAACTTTTTGTACTAAATGTGTTCCGTCGCGAGCTTCATTACAAAATTTGCTAATTTTGTCAGCAGTAAACACTTTAGATTTCTTATTGAGATACTTAGCATTTTTCTCTTTCATATGCTAAAAAAATCTCTTCAACCAACAAGGTTGTTTTCTTGTTGAACGCCAAGACTTGAAACTATTGTAAGCTGCAACGTAGAGTCACTTAGATTTATATGGTAGTAAGTCAATGGAAATTTCTTTGGCTGCTGCGACGACTTCAGGAGGAATTTCTTCTCCATAATCAGATACATCATCTTTATTACACAAACCATCGTCATCCATGTTGACTAAAAAAAAACTCGCTTGCTAGTTGTGATACGTGTGTCTGCTTCCCGCTACGCTTTTTGACTTAGAACCTCGATCACTCTCGTTAATTATTAGTAAATTATATTCTAGGTTACTACTCTACTCTGCATACTTCGGCATGTGTTATAAGCAGGGAGTGCTAGAGGTTAGAATTCATGTATAAAACGAGTAAGCGATTCACACGTACACTATAGGTACAGACCTATACAGACTGTTATATCGACGGCTAAAAATTTTCCCGCGCACGCTGCTACAAAAGTGTGGAAATCTAGGTTTTTAGAACCACAACAGATGGCTCATAATCGAAAAAAATTTCCTTATTTCGAGCTTTAAAAAATGTGTTTAACATATCATAGATCTGCGAGCTTGTAAAGCTAATGAGAAGCTTGTCACTTGAAGGATATGCTTCAAGAAACTCGTAGTTGATTCAACCGTAGTAGATCACAGCTGGATTTACATTTAAACTTCGTGATACTCGCTGGTTGGCATGGATGATGCCTATGAAAAGTACCTGTGATCAATGGGTAAAACTTTGGACTAATATTCAAAAACGTTTCAGAGATGCTAAAAAAGATAAGTTTTAGGTTGCTAGAGATTTGGTACAATTTTGTTCAGATGCTTTCTTTTATTTTTCAACAAAATTATTCCTGGTATTAGTAATCTAAATAAATTATTTAGAACCAACACGAAAGTCATTTTATTAACTCGTTTTGAAAAATTCTTTTACCCCATTTATCTGAAAAATAAAAAAAAATAAAAATGGTTTATTAGGATGATAACTAAAAAAATGTTGAGCCAAAAATCCTTAATTATGTGAATTTTGAACATTTTTTCAATACTCCCTTTTTATTCAATCAACTAGCAGCCCCCCGTCTCGGCTTCGCCCGAGACTTACTAAATAAAACACCGTAGTGTGTTGACATGTAATGTGAAACATTTTCAGTTAGTAATTTTACACATATTCCTGATACATCTAAGAACAAAAATCTTCTTATTAAAAACATATTTTTTCGGAATCCATATAGTTTATTTGGTTAAATAATGAGGTGTAAAAATTCAAAAAAATTATTATGCTGAAAAGTACCGTGCGTTCTTTATGCCATAAAATAATCGGTGGCAATAAAAAACCGTTGATTTACAGTTTCTCCCGTGTAATTCACGAAAACGTCTATTTTTTAAAGCTGTTAAGATTTTAAACCCCTAAAAAATTAATATTAAAAAAAAATTTTTTTTCTCATATTTCACAACTTTATTACCAGAGCAACAAAGTCCTGGACCTTAAACCCTACATTTTTATTGCTACAAAAACACAAATACATTTTCTACTCATTAAAAAATCTGAAGTAGGATCTTTAAAAATTTCAGAGATTGCTGTGAGGGTACAATGAAAAGCTGATCTCTCACGTAATGGACTCTTAAGTTGTCGATTTTGACGCTGCTGTTTTAATCTCAATAAATTTTCTGCGTCAGTTTCTTGACGCCTAAGTAAAATTGTATTTATTAGATACACTTAAAGTTTTTCTTCCGATTCACTCTCTTGCGACTTTTGGCATGCTTATAATTTTTGTGACCCCTAAAGTGTGTTTTCTGTCAACTTTTTTAAGTTCTAATATATTTAATGGCTAGGTAGTTCAACGTCCGATGGCCCTAAAAAAGACCGGTGAGCTTTATAAGTTAACTCTTTCTTGACTGCATAAGGTCCTACTCGCCATAAGGTTGGAGGTGTGACGGTAAATCTCGAACCATATTGCGTATATCGAAGCACGCAATGAGACCCCAGGTAACGGCCATGGCAGAGTAGATAAGGGCCTTGACCATAGTGCAGAAGATGCTGGGTTCTACGATGAGTGGGAACTTAGTTAAAAAAAAAATAAATAAAATTTAAAAAATTCAAAATATGTGTTGTGGTGATGGGGTGTGCTGTAATGTCCTTCTGAGTTGTAAAGGAAACCGAAAGTATGGCATGGGGGGGGGGGGGGGCAAAGAGAGAGAATCAAGGAAAATCCACTTATGTCACACTTTTTCTCAAAAATGACATTTCTCAACAGTTATGTAATACACTTTTACATCTTAAACGTAATCATGAGAAGTCAATGGACGACAAATAATATTTACAGACAGTTATACTTTATAAGTGGATAGATCTGACCGAACGACGTACTAATGTATGAACTTGACACTAACAAATCACTTAATTACCAATTATAAATAATCTTTTAATTAGAGATTTAAGCTTATTTTTTTTTTTGTCGATTTAATAAACAAAATATTTTCTCAATTAATCACGTGTCACGCTTTCCGTACTGTTTAGCCGTAGAAGCTGACGTTGATCACGATACATACTTCGTTTTTTCCGCATGAGCGAGTGTAGAAACTATGAGTTAGTGTCCAAAATGTGCCATTTATAGCATTGGATTGGCTCCAAAATGTCGTTTTTTTCCAATATGCTTTAAGATGGAAGATTGTGATTATACTTTAGAGGTATACCCATAGCTGTGTTTACACATTATTACCCGTCAGCTAACTTCGAGAGAGATGTAAAAACAGCGCCCTCCAGCAAGGAACTCTAGAACGATTTGTAAATACTTTTAACACGTTACCAGTATACCTTTTTTTTTTTTTTTTTTTATATTATAGTGCTCTACGTCCGGCTCCTTTAATAAGGGCACTACTATGGGCACTTAGCACTTGGGAGAAGGAAGGAAAGAGGGGTGGGAGGCCTCCCATCACTGGGAGGGGGGTAGGGGGAATTAGGCAATTTTGCTGCGAGAAGGTCGCCTAAACCCTCCTCGAGGAGCATTGCGTGGTGAAAAAGCACATGTGAAAAATCACAGAGGTAATTGCCCGAAAAAGTCGCACTATGGCCGGGAATCGAACCACGGGCTCCCCCGCGTCCTAATCCACAACCTAGCCGACTGAGCCACCGCGCGCTCATACCAGTATACCTATATGACCGATTGCAGACACGTTGGTCGGACATATAGGTATACTGACTACAACGCTAAGCAATTATTACATTCACGAGTGTCTTGCCTAATGGCATTTTTTATCTATGCTAGCTTCAAATCGACTATTTAACGAATTGGGAAACAAGAGCTCGGTGGTCGAGTGGTTAAGCGCGTATGAAGGCGCTAGTCATATTGAACATTGAGTTGCCAGGAGATACCGATGGTACGTGACCCGTCTAGGGGTATAGAGAATCTTGTCTCAGATTATACCCCTCTTTGCGAACGACCTCACCTCTTCGAACCCATTGTGATGCACCGAGTGCACACACATTTTTTTGTAATTTAATCAATTAATTTGTTCCTTTTTTTTCTTTTTTTCCTGATTATAACTAACATGGGGTCGAATCCCATCAAACACCATATTTTTTTTTCCCCATAAATATTTTTATATTTAATTTTGATACCACAATACTCAAATGAAACAAAAATTTTGCAAACATTTTCAAGTTTTTGCTACAAAAAAAGTTAATTTTATTTTTTCTGATCAAGTTTATTCCATGAATTTAAAGTTTAGGCCGTATGCTTTTTAGTCTTTAATTTCTATAATTTCACTTGGTCCTTTATTAACAGTACAAACGATAAAATGTGCGTTATGATGTTTATAATACATTATTCAACAACATTTGAGATACTTTTTCGATCAAATGAATTTAAAAATATCACATTTAAATATAATCATAATATTAACGATATCAGTAATAGGCTAATGAAAGTTTTAGATTGTTGAAGCTTTTAACTACAGCACTAAAAAATTGTCAGGAGAACAGATTTATTATTATTTAAGTGGATGTTTTTGGTGTCTTTACCTAAAAGATGTTTATTGAACAACTTTAATTGTAGAGTGAACTTTATACTTCAAATACTTTTTTATGGGACCAAGGCTTTTTGAATAATTACTTTAAGAACTTCTTTAATCTAATGATGATGTATTTAAAAATTTTTTCTTCACATAGAGGAAATAATGTATCGTCAAAAAAAGTATCTGAAAAAATCGTTGGAATTTTTTTTTAATGGCGTTTGAATGAGGAACAAAAACATGTCATAAAAACATCAGTGGACAGCAAATGCTTGGTTACCCAAAAATGAAATTATACTTCTATGAAATTATTTGCCCAACAGTATCACGAGTGTAAAAAAATTTTCTGTGAAACAATATTGTGTACAAAGGTAATGCAGTCATGGTGGGAATGAGTGTATACAGTGTTAATTTATATTTTAAAATATAAGAAGTTAACGATTATAAACGATATATCACTATACAATACCATTTAATTACTATATCAGATGGCCAGTCCAAGCAGAGATTAGTAGGGAGATTGCTGACTGCCATGCTACGGAGTGTGCCCACTTTTTTCCAGTGGTTCGAGCGCCCCGCCGCGGCCAAGCGGCCGAACCAGGCGCACATTTTTTTTTTTATTTGAGAAGCACGGTAGGGGTATGAGAAGAGTGGATTCGCGTGGAAATGTCCATATAGGCGCACATTTTGGAGACGCGTGGAAGGGGTATACCGAATGTGCGCCTACGAGGAGAGGAGTGGAAATATCGGCTATATAGCTGTATATATCTGAACGCACAGCCAAAGCAAGCGACGACACGAGTTTTGCTTTTTTGAGAGTCTTTGGACCAGTGCTCTCAAATGTGACTGGCAAACTTGCGGGAAATTCAAATTGGCTATATGGAGCAAGACGCAAAACCCCAGATAACTCGACAACATTTCCTACACCATAACTTGATAAATTAATCCTAAGCTATTTAACCCAATAACCCAACGCGCCTTAAAGCAGTATCACAAGCTTTATTAATTAATAAAATACATTAAACAATAACGCAAGCGCCAATCCCCGCACAACCCGGGGCGCTTACTAGCCGCTTTGTTTATTAATTGAATAAATAAAATAACACAAGCGCCAATCCCCACACAACCCGGAGCACTTACTAGCCGCTTTGATAATTAAAATGATCAATAAAATAACACAAGCGCTAATCCCCACACAACTCGGAGCACTTACTGGCCGCTTTGTATTTAATTGAATAAATAAAATAACACAAGCGCCAATCCCCACACAACCCGGGGCGCTTACTGGCCGCTTTGTTTATTAATTGAATAAATAAAATAACACAAGCGCCAATCACCACATAACCCGGGGCGCTTACTGGCCGCTTTGTTTATTAATTGAATAAATAAAATAACACAAGCGCCAATCCCCACACAACCCGGAGCACTTACTGGCCGCTTTGATAATTAAAATGATAAATAAAATAACACAAGCGCTAATCCCCACACAACTCGGAGCACTTACTGGCCGCTTTGTTTTTTAATTGAATAAATAAAATAACACAAGCGCTAATCACCACACAACCCGGGGCGCTTACTGGCCGCTTTGTTTATTAATTGAATAAATAAAATAACACAAGCGCCAATCCCCACACAACCCGGGGCGCTTACTGGCCGCTTTGTTTATTAATTAAATAAATAAAATAACACAAGCGCCAATCCCCGCAAAACCCGGGGCGCTTACTGGCCATGGATTCCATCGGTGTACTCACATGTGCATATATATATATATATACACACATCGCTTTTAACTTAAACGTTGTAGCCATGGGATTATATAGTGACTTGCTTTTGACGATTTCAGAGTCAGTTCGCCTCGCGGTCCAGCCAAGCGCGGATCGTTTAACCGTCGCGTGTAAGTACTCTTTTATACGTACTCTCCGCTCTTCGATCGTTACATCTGTGTATACACTTACCTTGCCGATTTTTCATTCAAATCAGTCGTCGGCTTCAAGTGAGCTTCCGAACCTTTTTTTTCCTGGGTACATACTTGATCAATCTTGTTTGCCTCGCGGAAAACGATAATTCGCTTTTTCCATTGCGAGCCTTCAAAATATAAACTATTGATCTCTCAATTTTCAAAACCGATATTTTAAACCGATATTTTAAACCGATAAACGATACAACTTTCTTTTCTCCGCTTTTTGAAAAGGTCTACAGCTAGCAAAATGAAGCTAATGCAGACTACAGTTCTGCTGGTCGCGCTGTGTGCCACTTCGGCGGTGGCGATGCTGCCCATGGGCAAGCAACGTATTTTACGGCTCGAAGGTACTCAGTGGAGGTAAGTGCCCTTGTTGTTGTTTTTATTTTCCCCAACACTATACATTCAACTATTGAGTAAATAAGGAAATTAATTTTTTTTCACGAAAATTCAGCTATTGAAACTCGTGCGATTGAAATCTTCGCTCAAACGATAATTGATATAGATCGGTTAAATAATTACTTATTTTTCGCGGTTATTATTTTTGATGTTCTGTTGATGCGCAAAAGACCCAACCAATCGGGTGCTCGAGGTAATTGTCCATCATTTTAATTATTACGCAATAATAGGTGTGCACTGTATATATAAGCAAGTGGAGCGAAGAATTTTTATGATACCCCTTATTCAATCGCGTATGTTGACGATGGAACGAGCCGGAAGCAGGAATCACCAGGAGAAAAAATTAAAAACACACAAATTGATTTACAAAGGAAATATATTCATTTGTTTAGTACAAAGCCTTGCAGGCGCCATACGCACCTTATTCGCTCGCAGCCCGAGAACATCTGCCGCTCGCCACAGCGAGCGAGCGTCGCGCCCCTTGCGCCGCCGCGCTCGTTCCTCCCCTCCGTTCTACCGCAGTTCCATACCCCGCATTTCGCCTGTTTCACGCGAGCTTCGACGTTAGGGCACTGTACGTCGATAGTGAAGGAGCAAACCGCCAAATTCAAAAACTGTACCAATTGATATCAAAGGAAACATCACGGCTTAATTCTTCGTGTCATCGAGACTACTTTTCAGCCTGAACGGCCCCAGACCTGCATCTGTGCACGCTAGTTTCGACCTTCAGTACAACCGGAACTTCTCGCTCCTATCGAGGTCTGTGATAACAAACGGTGGCTTGACGGCCGCGAGCTTCTCGCGCCTAAACAAGTCGCCTCGATGACTCCACAAAGAAGGCAAATCGACACCCCCGTCGTATATTCACTGTTTGCTCCTCCCCACCCGACCGCATTCAATCATTGCATCATACGTTAGCCAAATTACATGTGTTTTATCTCTGAGGTACACAGTAACGTTGCCCCTTCAAACTCGCAACCTTTAAATGCCTATTTTCGTCTGTTACAGCGTACTTGGCAGAGTAAGTCTCAAAGTAACAGGAAACGATTATTCGCCGCGTATGCGAACAAAGACTGGAGGTTTTTCTTACACGTAGCAATTCAGAAATACTAGTGGGAGAAGCTTTAAATCGATTTTATCATTATACCTTGTGTTTTTCCGGCAACTCTGAATTTCATTTTATTTTATTTTTTACATCTGTTCATTGGAACAGTCGTTAAAAAATTTTCTTTGATGTATACTATAGCATTAACTGATAAAATAAAAACAATCTTACGAGTAAAGTGTATCCCTATACGCGTAGAAGAGCGAAGATAATATTTAAAGATCGAAAATAAAATGAAAAAACCCGCAAGCCGATTCGTTTTTGAGATATTTCAACGACGAAGTAATATTATTTGTATAAATATATGGGCCTCTGACGTATTATCATTCTATGGCGAAGGTCAACTGGTTTCAAACTATACTTGTGTACACCCATACAAGGTTCATTTTTTGCACGTGGAGGTATACATTTGATACAGGTTTTTACTCGATGACTTAAATTTATTTATGAAATGCACCTTTGTTATACCTCCGATTTATTTATCAACCTTGAATCAATGAGAAACAATTTTCCAAGACTTGGGACACACTAAGTATTTCGTTGCGCTAATCCCGGAAAAAGGGGAATTTTTTTTCGAGGATCATAGAAATGGTTTGAAATCTCTTGGCCGGTTATAAGGAAAAAATATTTTTCTCTTAAAATAAATTTAAAAAATTGTTGCTATTTTAAAATTAGAAAATGCGGTAATTACGCAGAAGTGGTGCTCCACCCCAATTTGAATCTTTAAATTTTTTTATGGTTTCGAGCCATTTTCTAATAATTATAAGGTGGGGAAAGACGTTTTTTACCATTTTTTACCATTTTTACGAAAGTGAAATTTTTTTCTGTAATTGAAGCGAAATATGTCGTGGGTTGGGAACAAAAATTGCAAAGAAAAAAAAATGAACATACATGGTTTTCAACAAACACACAGCAACCAGTTGTGATAGCCACACATGCGGCCAGCACGCCAGGTGTACGATGAGCGAGGGCCGGCCGGTTTGTTCGTGTTTGAATCTGTACGATGGCGATCCTCTTACGAGGTGCGAGCGTGTCGAATGCATCAGTAAGTATTTATTATTATTATAATCATCATCATCATCATCAGCCACAATGTCAGTTTTTACGTTTCGTATACCTGCAACATACTTAATTGGCAATGCCTAATCTATCATCGAGCACTTACGTCACCATAAAAAGGTGTGCGCGTGTATATATATTTACGGAAATATAGTACATACAAGTGGAGTATCAAGCTCACTTGTATATACCATAATTGCATGGCAAACGATTATATTATTACGCACGGCAAACGCGCAAGGTCACGTAGCCCCTTTCTTTGGTTCCTCATCGAGCCTTATTTCGTAATCTTTTCATCACACATTTCTGGATCGCGTTATTGACTAGTTCTCACAATTTATTTTATTTTTTTTATCTTCTTCTATTACGATTCGAACAACTACTATACCGATTAACTCGTTTCTTTTCTGAAAATAAAATAAATGCGAGTTAAAAAGAAAAATAGTGCAATTCAATAAAGGGTGTGCATGGTCACTTCGATCAACAATCATTAACCGAGCGCGTATATGTTTTTTAAATTACCAATACTAAAATATAATTTAAAAATTTTTAACGGAAATCAATGGGGATTAAAAATCCTGCAAATAAAAGAAATAATATATCTGTTTTGTCCCCGAAATTGCAGTAAACGAGGATTGCATTGGAAGCCGCACCTGCAGTGGGAACCGATGCATCGATCCGTGTACCTACGCCTGCGGCACAAACGCGCTCTGCCAGACGGTCAACCACATACCGGTGTGCTACTGTCCTCCAGGTCACACGGGCAATCCTCTGCACAATTGCGTCTACGACCCTGGCAAGTACATTTTTTCTTTTTTTTTTCTTTTTTTCTCAATGTTATGAACAACTACATACATTTACTCCCTGGCGTAAAAGTAAATTTCATGATGATATCCCAAACAGAGGCGCCGTGCAAGAGCCCAAATCCTTGTGGGGCCAACACCAAGTGCGAAGTCAAGAACGGCGTGGCGGTGTGCTCTTGTTTGTCGGGATACCGAGGGCGTCCTCTCGAAGGCTGCCGACACGAGTGCGAGTCCGACTTTGACTGTCCCCAGCACCAGCACTGCTCGAAGGACTTTCGCTGCGAGAGCCCGTGCGCCTCCGTATGCGCCGAGAGCGCCGAGTGCAACGTCATCAACCACCGAGCCAACTGCGCCTGTCCCAAGGTCATCATCATCATACACATCTTTTAAACCACATATACATTACATACGTAAAATACATAACCATTGAAATTTTTTTTCTCATTCTTGCAGAATTGGCTGGGTAACCCGCTCATATCCTGCCAGCCCGAGTGCACCCAGCACTCCGACTGTCCTGCCGGCAAGCCTGCCTGCCTCTATCAGAAATGCGTCGATCCTTGCGAAGGCACCTGCGGCACCAACGCCAATTGCGAGCTCCGCGACGTAACGCCCGTCTGCAGTTGTCCCAAGGACAAAACTGGCGACCCCTTCGTTTTCTGTCGGCCCTTCACCGATTGTATAATATATACATACATACGTGTATTAAATTAATATTAGCGCGTACATTATGCAAAATGCCCCCGATAACAACAATAACTCTTTGGGGCTACAATGTTCATTGACTTGCAGAGGACCTGTGCAGCGGGAATCCGTGCGGTGCCAACGCCGAGTGCCGACCGGGCCATGACAACACGGGTAAGAAGCGCCCGGTGTGCAGGTGTCCCCACGGCTATGTTGGAAACGCGCTAATCAGGTACACGTGTGTATATATATTGCATTGTATGCAATTTGATCTGATTTAAGTGATGTATGACATATTATGTTATCAGTTGTAAGAGGGGCGAGTGCTTGTCCAACAACGAGTGCCCGGACAATCAGGCGTGCATCAACTTTGCCTGTCAGAACCCGTGCACGGGCCATGAGTGCGGTTTAAATGCCAATTGTACACCTAGAAGACACATTGCAGTGTGCCAGTAAGTATTATTAATCATACTAAAAGAAATACACGCCAAGTATCAAGGAGGTATAAAAAAAATACATTAAGAGTGATAAAATTTATGTAAATTATTCAATACGTGGGTATCGATGAATTGATAAAACAAAAAATTATCACTTACTTTTCAGGTGCGCCGAGGGTTACCGAGGGGACGCACTCTTCTCCTGCAATCCCATCGAGGGTGGCCGTGCAGCCAACTACTACGGTCGCTACGCGCGCTACTGATTCTTATTTTTATTCCGAGCAACTGTTTTTTTTTTTTTTTTTTTTTTTTTTTTTTTTTTTTTTTTTTTAATTTGGATATTAGGGTAGTTCCCACTATCTACTTATGTTGTACATAAATAACGTGTTCGATCCCTCCCTGTTTTCCACCTGTTGCAGTATTTTTAAGTTATTTCTCTCAGCTTATGGAGGTAATTGACCTTGTTTTTGTATACAACCGCTTTTATAACTATTCTCATTGTTTGATATATACATATACACACGTATATATTGAGCGTTTTACATTTGTGCCATTCTAGTCAAAATGTCGAATCGACGATTAAACGTTATTTATTTTGCACGCCAACTGATATGTATAACGAATTTGCCTAATTTATCACATAAATTGTAGATGAAAAATGAAACGATAAGTACGAGAAATTTTAATACAATAGCTATTGTTTTATTTTCTTGTGACTGTCTATTTATATTACATGGGATGACTATTTCGGATTTCATAGACTTCATGTTCAAAAAAACAACGAAAGAGACAAAAGAATCTGTAGTATATGCCTTTTTTGATAAAATTGTATGGTAAATTTCTACATGAACTAATTGATAAGATCTGAAATGCTGACGTTATTTTTATTTTCTTATACCGAATTTGAAAAGTAGCGTTCAAGGGATGCTTAATTCCAATAATACTAAATATCGTATTTTGTGGCCTGAAAAAAGTAAAGTACTGGTATTATCAGTGGCTTTGAATGTTGAGTGTCAAAAAAATTTATTTAACATGTGACGACAATTGATTGATATGTATTAAATTCCATGATCTTAACATGTTTTGTTTGCTTGATATGATCTATGAGGTATGTATGAAAGGGAATTTAGGACTTGCTTAAAAATTACTAGACTCAAACCTTTATAAAACTATGATGATGTATTAATCAATTATTTACAAAAGTATATTACAATCTGCTTTCTCGTTTGGAAAAAAATAAAAAAAAACGAAAAACGACAAAATATCAACAGATTAAATGAAAAACATTTAATTGACACATCATTGTTCTTTGTTTTTCGCTTTTTTAGGCATTATAAAACAGCTTCGCGGTTGAATTTTGGCCCAAAGTTTTTTTACATTGCCAGTATCAACTACCTCCAAGATACTCGTTGTTTCAACCCCATCGATGCGAATGGGCGTTAGAAATCTGTAAAATTCATATGAATTTTACACATCGAACATTCTTTTTTTTTTTACTTGAAGGAACTTAATTCTGTAATCCAGTCGGATGTGCAAATTTGAAAGTGGTCGTTTGACAAACATCTGAAAATAAAAGTTTCATTTTCTCAAAATTTGATTCTTATTCACTTTGAATGTTGCGGTAAATATATCTTTTTTGATCACAAACCTTCAGAGATAACCGGAACATCTTCAACTGTTTCGGGTAACGAAAATCCATAGTCTTTACTTTCAGTATGCTCGAGTTGATCACGTACTTTCTTAGCTTCATTACCAGTAACAGAAAAAGCATATTTTCTCTTTCTTGTTTGTTTCATGGATATTGGCTCTTCGGCGATGACTTCCTTGATGATCGTTTTAGTGAGTAAACTGCGTATTACACGCCTACCTTCAGGCACACTCACGATTGAATCGACGCTAGTCGCTCTGCGACCTCGACCTGTCGTATTCCTTTTTTCCGCTTTACTCTTTGACTTTACAGTTCTTGTGTCAATTAAAATTTTTTCGATGTCTCCCGGTTCTGACTGGACAGAGCACTTACGCCTGCGAATTGTGGGCTCTGAACTGGAAGGTCTCGTAGTCTGGATTGCTCGTATAATTTCTGCCCTGGCTGGTGGGTTACTCAAGTTGATGATATTGTTACTGGTTTCCTTTGCCAGTGACGAGGCTCGCGTCTTCCTCAAACATCGTTTATTATCTTCTTTCGCTGTGGGTGTAGCCTGATCATTTTCCTGGACTACCGCACCTGCTCTTTTTTTTCTAGTGGTGGTTGATTGTTGTTCATTTTTCGATACGGTCCTGGCTCTGGTTGGTCTTATTTTTGACAATCCTTTTTTATCATTGTCTACGGACTCAGCTATTCTACTTTGAGTGTGAGACATTGGCAGATCATCGTTGGCAGGTACCGATTCAGTAGATGTGATTTGTTCGTCATCCTTGGATATCCATCCGGCCTTTGAGCGTTTGTCAGCAACTATCGAAGTATTTTTTTTAAATTTAGATGCTCTCGACGACCGCACTGTAAATACTTGTTGTTCTTCAGCCATTTCGTCAGTTTTCAAATCAACATTTTCTTTAGCAACAGATGCAGCTCTAGTTTTCCTAGTGGGTTTCACTGTAGGGGCTACATCCTTGGTAGAAGATCCAGCTCTCCTCGTGCGTATTGTTGTAGTTGATTTTGATGACTCTGATAATTCAATTACTTTTTTGGGTCGTCCTCGAGTTCGTTTTGTAAGAGTGGATTTGCTAAAATACTCTTCCTTACAATCATCCGTCGGCTCCATAAGTGGGTTGTTTGGTAAAGTCAACATGTTGCTATCTTCCTCAGGTTCTTCAACATCAGACGATGATGAGACTTTTTCGATGAATATGTTTGGAACATCGGATGTTTTTTTTACATGTTCCGATATTTTTTCCATTTCCTCTGGCAATGACGTACTTTGGTTTATTCGGTCTGTAAATATTGAAGGCATTATAAAATAGGTTTGAGGTTGCCGTGAAGTTGTTCCCACGGGGTTTTCTACATTACCAGTATGATCTAGTTCCAAGACACTCATTATCTCATCCCCATCGAAGCGAATTGGCGTTAGAAATCTGAAAAATTCATACAAATTTAATACATTGAAATTTTTTTTTTTACTTGAAGGAACTTACTTCTGTAATCCAATTGGATGTGCAAATTTGAAAGTGGTCGTTTGACAAACATCTGAAAATAAAATTTGCGTTCATTCTCTCAAAATTCGATTTTTAGTTACTTAAGCTAGTTGTTTCCTAAATCAAAAGTATTTAAAAAGGTACGAAATTTTCAGCAAAACTAATCTAAGCGTCGAGAAATATGTTTAAAAAATTTGAGACCGATTAACCACGTCGTTATTATAATATCCTCGTCAAAAAATCACTCTTTTAATATTAGAGCGATGGTACAAACACTACATAGTCTCATTATTTAAAAAATTGTAACTTACCGCCTATTTATAAATAATTGAAAAACTACTGAAAACTATCTTAGGCAGTAAAGAAACACATACATTTTTTTGAGATTTTTTTACAACATAGTTTTAAAGTAATAGTAATCAAAATAGTGCTCTTCGTTTGATTTTGGAAGATACACTGTAAAAAAAGTCTTGTGTATATGTACCACATTGTTCATAAAATTACAGTCGTAATAGTCAAAATACCAACTAAAGAGTAGTAGATACCAACCATTGCAATTGTACTACGTTGTACGTAGGTCTTTTTATTCCCAACGCCCGTCATAGTAACTTTACTAAGTTCATCATAATAAATTTACTACTTGTATTGTTCAGTTTTATAAATCTCGTAGTAACATTACCATGTTGACTGTAAAGTTTATGTAGGATTTTATATTTACGAAACGATTATTTACAACTTCAATACAGAAAATAAACATGCATAAATTGTTTCTTTATATTCGTCTTAAACTTCATTAATAGAAATAACAGTCGTGTTCACACTATTTGTTGTTTGAGTATTAAGTATCTTGCAAAAGTAAAATACTCCATCATGGCAGGCATTATAATTACTGTAGTAAATTTACTATTCTTATTGTAAATATATCAAGTCCAGAGTAGGTCTTTTTATTTTCAATGTCCGTCGCAGTATTTATAATATTGATAGTTTTTACAGTAAAACCAAGAGTATCACGTAAGGAGCAACACCACATTGTCACATGAGCACAAGTTACAAATAGGTAGATGCATATGTTTATGTACCTACGTACGGAGAGGTATTCACATTTCTCTCTGATATTTTAAATTCGTCATGTTAACCCATAAGTGCCGCATTTAGCATATCTTAGTAAAACTAAAACCTGACACTATTTTGAAGTTTAGAATTAAGTGGTGCCAGGGAAATCGTAATCACAATCGTGCCAAGCAGACGACATGCAGAAAATAAACAATCAGTAAATTTACACCGAAGAAGCAATATTTTTATTGCAGTGTACCGAATACCGAATTGCTCGTATACATGTTTCACATTATGTTTAGCTTTTTCCCCCCATTTTGGTGCTATGTCAGTGGAAATTGCATTATCAATCGATAACTTCTCGTGCCTATGTTGGTAAAGATGTCATAAGAAATTTTTCTTATTGTTTGCTTTCATTTTAATAACCTCTAAATGTACTTTGTTGAATATACAAGTTCACCTATTACATATACTTACACTTGCTCAGCCTTACAACTACATGTACAATCCAATCGTTTATCATTTTTCCTCTGAGTTATGGCGATATCAAGTTCATAGGGGGTAACGAACAAGCCTCCCATATCAATAAAACCAATTAAATAAGTCATGTGTATTATTTTACCGAGCTACATTTAAACTGATACCTGTCATGTTTTAGATCTACCAAAAATGCGCTAGATGCATCATTTGTGGGTTAACATAACGCAAACAAATACGGGATGATAGTTGAACATAACCTTATTATTGTATATTTATACATACGATTAACCTATACATTGGGAAACAACTACCTTAAATGTTACGGTAAATATGTCTTTTTTGATCACAAACCTTCAGAGATAACCGGAACATCTTCAACTGTTTCGGGTAACGAAAACTTATAGTCTTCACTTTCAGTATGCTCGAGTTGATCATGTACTTTCTTAGCTACCAAATGTTTTTTTGGGGTATCTGCTTCATCGTTCACATTATCCTTTAATTAATTTATAAGTTAATTTATTAAATCATTTTATATACATATGCGGCCTTATAAATCCTTTTACATATTTTTGACCTTATACATTTAGCTCACCTCAGTAAAATCGTAACTAGGCGCACGAGACTTGCACTGAATTCTGAGGATTGATTGCGGCGTTTGAGTATCCAAGTTGTTTATTTTTTCATTCTCTTTCCGTTGCACAAGTGGTGTGCTACATATTTTAGTCATGCTAAGCCTACAGTCAGATGATCCCGATTGATCCAAATCTAAAACAAGCAATTGAACGAATACATTAAAATTATAATAAAACGAGGTTCACAAATATATATATATATATATATATATATATATATATATATATGTAGATAAAGTATACAACCATTCAATGTTGAGTCCCTGGATTGGTTGTTAAGTTTTCGCCGCTTTTTGACTATTTCATCATCAGGCTCAATTACCATTTTTAAAGCCGTCTTTCTCGTGAAGATCTTCCGTTTTGGGTATACAACATAATGTGTATCACTCTTGTTATTTATTTGAGTAAAAAATTTTGGTTGAGCATTTATTGTTGCGCATGGCGCAGTTAGAAAAGGCGTATAATTTAATGGTCCAAGCCCATCTCGATCGGGCTTGCGACACGTCTCAAGTGTCTTTTCTACTGCCAAGTTGTAAACATCACCATCAATGTCCCAAGATTGAGACATTGGTTTATGGTGAAATCTACGTGACTCATTGTTGTTACTTATAATGGGATATGGTGAAAATCGTCGTCCCTTGGCCGATTTCGAGGTATTTTTTCTCCAGCTGTTTGCAAAACGTTTTGAGATTTCGGGTACGTTTTTGTGAACCAAATTTAGTAAATTCCAAGCGGTTGAGTTAAAGTTTATTTCCTCATCAATTGATTGATGTGGGTTAAAGTTTTTTTTTACAGAAAAAATGTGGCTGGCTTCTACGTGGCGGTTCGTCAGCAAGTAGTGGATCAATCTAGTTTTGTCATTATAATTTTCTTTGAGATAATTGTCAAAGGCTTTCTCTTCTTCCGGGTTTAAGGAAAGTTGCAAAATTTTTCTGAGCTTTCCATGTTTTTCACATGAGCGGAAGAAACTCGTGAGTAACGGTCCGCAATCCGATGGCGGTCGTGCATGGAATGCTAACAGTAGATGACCCTGTTCCACCGCCAGATCGATCATTATGCGCCGATGATCGGACGATATCACTGGTGGTTTAATAATGAGCAGATAATTTAGAGCTGTTAAAAAAGAAATGATGAAAAAAAATTAATTGACAGCTTGCGAATGTATGTTACATATTTTTAAAATTTGAAAACGTACCTAATTTGTGTTGATTGTTTTTTAAAAGTGAATTTATAGCGAGTTCATGCTGCCAGTCTTCGATGTCATTGCTGGAAACAATTTGGCTTGTCATGATGTTGAAAAAGCCATCGTAATCCTCGTGATCGAGAAGCCAAAAAGCTCGGATGAGTTTAATAATACTAGGACTCAACTTAAAAGCTGCGGGATACTTCATAAGTTGATCGACTGCTGAATTTGAGTCTTTGAGAATCATGCACAGGTCCATGAGCAAGTAGAAGATGATGCAGTGTTTAGTGTACGTTTCAGGTAATTGACCATCTTTATCCTCCTCTTCGTCACTTTTTTCTTCGCAATAGCAGTCAGTTAAAAAACTCCTAAGCAAAGATTGCAGCGATGGAGGAGGATAAAGACCATCTTGACTAGGACACTCACTGTCTGACTCTTCTTTCCATTGCACTTTGAGTGGTGAACAATTTCTGGCAATCAATTGATCAATGAATAAAACATCATTTTCCTTATTGTCCTTCGTACAAGCGTCTCGTCTTTTTTTCTTGTAAGACTCTACAAGCTTATTTCTTGGATACTGAATTTTCGTAAGCGCTGAAATTTGCACGTCATCGCTTTCGTCGATGTTTTGCATTTCCGGCAACAGACCGACATCATAAAACCACAACACAACTTGAAAATAGGCAGCTATTTTTTTTAGGGCCCTTTTATGTTTAGTTAAATCGATTTCAGTATTGGGTAATTTTGATATAACGGTCTTTAAACATTCGAGTTGCTGAACACAGTTATGTAACGTTTTCAACTCAAACTCGTCCATATTGACACCCGACTGATCAAACAACGGCTTGCACAAACGATCGGCCATCAACTTGATTTCAGATCCACGTATTTTGGAAGAGCACTGCAAGACAGTGCATAGTTTTTCGTTGGACAGTGCAGTAGCCTCAAATTCTTTTCTATTGAACTTCATATAATGTTCAGTTTCTAAAATCACAACATTTTATTTTGTCAATCACCAATACAGTTATGTGCGAGAAAAATAGTTACAAATTTACCTTTATTTATCAAATTGTATGCTGAAAAGAATAATTCTACTTCATTACTTGTTGAAGGTTCTAGCTCATTACTTTCTGAAGGTTCTACTTCATTACTTTTTGGAGGTTGTACTGCAGGTGAAGAATTAACAAATTCTAAACAGGCTACAATAGGCTTATCACCGTAAGATGACTTAGACCATGAATCTCTATTAAGATCAACTATCAAGTGCTGGAAGTTTCTGAGTGATACAAAGATTAATCCACTATTTTCTGGTAAAACTAAGTCTCGATTTTCTTCATTAAAATTTTCCCAGTCGGCCCCACCGTACATCACACACGCCTGTTCAACACCAGCTGGTACCTTTAAAAATAATTAGTATCTCATTAAAGCTAAAACCATCTACTATGAGATAAAACTAGTACATGGCACTAAAAACAAATTATACTCACTAGAATAGTACATAAAATTTTGGAAATGCAACAATCAAAAACACACAATTGCCCAACGGAATCTTGAATTCTAATAGCATTGCTATCAAGCCCCACCAGAAGTAAGGGCAAACTTCCTGGACGAGCAGGAAAGGCTGACACAGTGGTTATCTTATATGTGAAGGTCCATGATGTTACGTACTCACCAGACGTGACATTCACTACAAATAAACTTTTGTCGCAGCTTATCCAGGCATAGCTGCAGTCGCTGTTTAAAAAGCCACCTGATCTTTGTTCGGAGCGTGGCTCATTCCAGGAGTTGTTTTGTACAGTCTCATCCGGAACTTGAAAATCCGACGACTCCCATAAAGGTAGCTTAAGGCTTATAGTTTTGCGAATCTACGAGAAAGGTTGAATGATATTAAGGACCTACTCGGGCTCAGGTTTACTATCTGGCCGTACGATTTTTAACTTTATAAGGGTTTCAAGTAAAAGAGAGAAGTTGTGTTGTATCAGCATTCCCTATATATTTACATAATTGCAAAATAAATAAATTAGTTAATCAATTTTCGGATGCAACGTTGTGTATTTGTAACTCCACCTATAAACACACTTATAATACATTTGGAATTCCACTTGGAATTGCTTATGGGGTTTTGGTTTGATGCGTATGGTAACAACAAAACAATAGAGAAAGTTTAAAAGAAGTCGAGGACCTTTACAGAGAAATCCATAAAAATTAATATTTAGTTAGAAAGAAAACTTCAGAAAAAAAGAAATTTTACAGTACATATAAAATATGCGAAAAATTAAATAAAGGCACTCGATTTCACTCTCGAATCAAATTGTTGGTTTAAATCAAAAGAAATTTCAGCTGACGATGAAAAAGAGGAAAAGAATAAAATTAATTTAATAAACAACTCTCAGTTAGAAGTCGAATTAAATGATGCGCAGTTCAAAAAAACTTGTAGTTCCACCATTGATTAACATCAAATTACTTATAAACAATTCAGTAGAAGTAATCGGGATTTATGATTAAGAATCAAATGTATCCTTAATAAATTATAAATTGATAAAATTAAAAAACGAAAATGATAAACTTAAAACAGAAAAAGCTAATTTGATGGCGATTAATGGTGCAACGAAAGCGAATGGAATGATAAATATAAGAGTAAAAATTTATTATATAGAAAAGTCAATTTGATATGTTCGTAGTAGAAAGTGAGGAAATCAAGTTTGATTTCTTAATCGGATTAAATATGATGAAAGAATTTAAATTAATCCAAAATGAAAATTTACAAATATTATGAAAGAAGGAAAAAGAAAAAAATTCTGAATGTATTTATACTAAAAAAATAAATTTTAATAAAAACATAGACACAAATAAGTTTGAAATCTTACTACATGCTCTAAACTTCCATCAAAAAACTAAAATTTATGAATTCACAAGATAAATATAAATCAATTTTTGCAAAAGATAAATATGATGTTGGCTCAGTTAAAGAACACGAAGCTCGCATAGAGTTATTACTGTAGATAAATATTGCAATAAAAGTCCTTATATAGGTGCACGATTGAAGATAAAAAGGAAATAAAAAAACAAATCTCAATGTTATTAAAATACTAGTTAATAGGAGAATCTTAATCCTTTTGCTGCCTCAGTAACTTTAGCATTTAAACAGACGATGGAAAAAAATCTAGATTATGTATGGACTTTCGAGAACTAAATAAAATAGTTATACCTCAATCGCAAGCATTCCCATTGATTCAAGATCTAATAATAAAAACAAGAGACTGCAAATGTTTCTCCATGTTAGATTCCCTCTAGAGTTTTCCCTGGCTTGCTGTTGTAGCAAAATCTTCTCTGGTAACCCCAGGGCGGTTGGAAGAGTGGCCATGAAACCCCAAATGCTAGAAGCAGATTGTGCTCTAGCTAAACACGTCTCCTGGTATGTCACCAGAGACGTTAGCATTTATTAGATCGGGATAGAGTTCAACGTAAGTCACTTGTCCATTAGAGAACAGCGTTTTCGGATAGCCGGGATACCTAGCTGCACGACCCCCAGCTCGGAAAAGTTCCTATGTAACCCCGGCTGTTTTTTGGGGCGGGATTTTCTATGGAATTTTCCTTCAGAGCAATTCCAGAGTTTTTTCCTTGCCCCACAGGTTTTCGGGCCTAAGTTAATGCAAAACAGTGATAGGAGGTAGGGATTAGCGGATCCGATGCACCAGGCAGGGATCGCCGGCCTAACCGACGAGGAGTGGTCCCTGAAACATGAGACTTCTCCGGGGATGCTAAATAACCTGGATCCGATGCTTCGGCAGAGGTCGCCGGCTTCACCGGTGAGGAGTGAACGTCCTGAAATATGGAGTCCTCCCCGGGGAAAGGCTACACAGTGGCGAGTAGACCCGATGCAACGTTGGTGCAAAGAGTGTCAGATTAACTGGCAAGGTGTCTCACCGAAGATACTCACACTGTGCCCATGGATTAGGTTTAACATCAGTAAAAGGGTTGGAAAATGGGTGCGGCAATACATCCCTACATATAGGTGGTGAGCGGGTAGCCCCGGCGACTTGGCCTAAGAACTATCAAGGTAAACTGGGTAAAAAAAAAATAAAATAAGGTGTAAGATAAATGAAAAACAAGGAAAGCAGCCATGGACAACCATAGCACATGAATGCGTAAAGAAATGCAATTAAACAGAACATACAGTTACCGGTTTTGCACCAGTGTTACTTTTCGAAGGTAAAACTATCACGATCCTACCGAAAAAACTAAGAGAAGAAAAAACACTAACAGAATTACAAGCAAGGCATACTATTAACATACGTAGTTAAAAAATCTGTTACAGTCGAAGAAGCCTGACATGATTACAATGACCTAAATAGCAGAAACAAGAGATCAAGATTCTCCGATTTCCCTGGACTAGAGGAGGGGGAGACAATATGCAAGATCTTATCAAAGCAACTGATGAACTTCACAGCAAAAGTGCTCCAACGCTTCGAATACTCCTAAAAAGATATTAACACGCCCAAAGAAAAGCAGCTCATCCACCAGGCTTCCTTTTACAACTTCTCGAAAGCTAACCCAATTAAAACAACAACATAAAGACGCCCTTATTTGCCCAAATGGACAATCAAAATTCACGTCCACAACATTTCCCACCTAAAACCTCACTCCTAATACACAGCATCACAGCTCGACTTTAGCTCACAAAAACTCCTCTACAAATGGCAAACTTCTGCGGTATCACTGCCAATGACGTCTTACTACCCATAGAGAATAACGTCGACTTTTTATCTCCAAACACAAACCTTATCCAAGTATCCATTATCGAGGGGCACTTAAAATAAATTTAAAATAATTAAAATAAAAATAAATAAATTGTTTGTAATAACATTCTTATTATTATAAATTAAAATAATGATAAAAGTATATAGAAGAGGTTAGGGGTAATGGGCACTGCATGCATACCACCTTGCATGAGCGTATGCAACAGCCCTGGTATACACACAATCCATGCAGTCTGATAGCATGACATGCACTTTCCACACCATGCTTGCAGTGTGCGCTCAGAAATTACGACAGGTGGACATCACGGTGCTTTCACGTGTGCTCCAGGCCGTGCTCCACAGTCGCGGTCGTGCTATCACAATGCTATCGGGGTGAGTATATATACTTTATAGAATAAGTATTGGGTCATGGACAAAATTTTCACAGACAGAATTTCCGCCAATATTTCCAAGTACAAAATACCGTTATCAGTCGATAAATGTATCAAGCTAACTATACTCGAGAAGTCATAAATTTTAATGCTGAACTTTTTAGATGTTTACAAAACAAAATGAAAGCTTTTTTAATTTTTTCTTTTTAGTTCCTTAGCTAGATCGTTTGGTATAAGAATTATAAAGAAAATGGAGGTATGCATTTATTTTGTAAATCATGGTATTAAAATAAGAGCAGCAAATGAGATATCATGGTATTTGCAATACTGTATCATATCATATGATGTTTGAAAAAAACTGTCATTATCTAAAGTATTTAATTTAAATAATATTTAGTTTATTGAACATTAAAACTATATAGCATATGATATTTTACGCAAAAAGTCCCATGTACATTAGTGTACACACATGTTTATCCGTTGTTATGACAAACAACTTGAAAAAAATAATTTAAAATTCTTAATGTTTAAGTTAAAAAATCTCAACTAGGGCGTGAAAGTATCGCATCTATCAATTCGTATTTATCAATTTTTGTTTAATGACCCATATACATTTGCATAGACAGACACACAGACACATATTGATTTATTTGTTTAATTATTTATAAATCTAATACTTCATAGGCTCGATGGATTAGACAAATACTTTGCTTATGAAAATGTTCATATAACTATGCAGCGAGCCCAACATAAAGTGAAACATACATCTATTTGCAAGCGCTACGATTCAATTAAAGAATTCGGCAAGCAGATGCAGGAAAATCCATCGCTCTTAAAGTTTATTGATAAAAAAGGCAATAAAACTTCCCTCTCTGCAGAGTTGTTAAACTCTTCATCTCATGGATACCACGTTATTCTCTATGACAAGGATTTTTTGAATAAGTTTAATGAAGAAAATAGTATATTTGTAGACGCTACATTTAAGACGAGTCCAAATATTAATGGAATGCACCAAATTTTAACCATTATGAGCAAGAAATATAATTCGGTAAAGAAGCTATTTTTTATCACCATATTTTATAATGTTAATTCTTGAGGTGAATTATTACCTTTATGAAAGTTGAGCAGCTATTGCACCTAAATTAAAATTTATGGTAAAGTATTACTCAACGGATCTACTATTTGAATTTCAAAGCATGTTGCCGACCAAAGTCGAAAAAATGCATTCAAATTTTAAATTCTAGAGTTAGTCTTATAAGGCATTTTGATTATTTCACCCAAATTTTTAGCTTTTTTTGGCTAAAAGTCGAGCCATATGTTACAAAAAAACTAGGAGCAGGTTGTTTGATTAATCTTTTTTCTAAGAAAGTCCGAAACTCGGGGCTAACCTCAGTACGTAAACAAGCGGATTCGTATCTATGTAGGTATATATATTGAGCCTGCTACTCAATATTTTCAAGTGTGATAGTCTATAATGTCACACAAATGGATAGGACAAGCATGATGAGCCACCTTAAATCTATATAATTATCTATGGACGCGTTCGCAAATCGTATGTATATATTTGTATTGAAAGATTTACGTTGAAAAAAAAATTCTGTTAGAAAAGATTTATTGCTCTCACAGGGCAGAGCAATCTTCCAATCATATTTTATTTTAAAATTTCTGTTACCTCACCCAAAAATGGCTCTTCTCTCTTTACTACCGAAAATGCATTATTGTTCAATTATTCAACATAAGAATCTGTTGAAAAAATTACCGAATGGGTTTAAAGTTGTCTAGTTTCACATTATAAATAAATATTATTAATACTCTTTTTTTTATAATGTTGAATATTAAGTTAACATAGTAATTTATAATAAAAAAAAATTAAATCTTCAGCTCCAATAGAACCGGAATTATGAATTTTTGAAAATTAGTCTTCAAGTTAAAAACTCGCTTTCATCGAATTTTCGACCGCTTATATTATCTAAAATACGTAAAAAAAAAAAACCTCGAACTTTTATGTTTTTTGCTAAAAGTAGAGTCTGGAAAAAAAAAAATTCAGCCAATTCTGAGATGTGTTGGTCAAAAAGTGCTCGGTTTTTAAAAGAATGACCCATTTACGTACATCAGCGTTGGTATTCTGATACCGTCTGTCATTCATAACCATGAAGCCAATTTTTACGTCTTTCTCGGCAAATATCTTTGGAAAGTGCCCCATTACAGGCTTGCTAACATAGAGAAAGAAACTTAGTAGGTTAAAAAATATGACCATACATTTATAAAGCGCAAAAATGTAGTATATATATCGTTCGATTTTTGGAAAAATCACGCATTCTGACTAACGACATCATGAGCCTTGTGAAAAATAATTAGATTTATAATATCAAAAAACATTGAAAAATGCCAAGTTAAAAAAGAAATTAAAAAATAATCACACAATGCCTAATAGCATCCGTGTAACAACGATATCCTCACACATAAAAAAAAAAAAAAAAAAAAAAAAAAAATTCTAATCATCAATCATAATTAAATAATTTATATACATTATTTATGTTTTGAATGTATACCATTTCTCTTGCACTCACGCATTAACAAATGTTATAATTGGTTGGAAAAAAGCTCTAAGCCATTCGAAACTTGTTGATGCTGTTTTTAACCATTCATAACTAGATCGGTAGTAGAAGTTGTAAGCAAATAAAAAATTGACAAAACTCATAACTTATCATTTTTACAGTTTTAAGTGTTAAATTGCATAGATACATTAAATTCCTAAATCTTTTTAATATTCGTAATTTATTTTTAATTATTAATAAGTTTTTAACTCTTTAATGTTTAAACTGCCAAGTAATATATTATTATAAATAAGTTTTAACCTACCAATCATGTCCAGTGTAATAAATATTGTAAAAAAAAATCGATTACGTCTTATATAATTTTAAAATTTTTTAATTCCTGATCACTATTTTTCATGAATTTTACATATATGCAAGTTAAACTATTGAAATTTAGCATATTTTTATTTTAGGCTGTAATACGAAAAGCTAAGTCAAAAAAATATAGGATATATTTGAGACAAAATAATAAGGAGAACAATAATATTGGCTATGAAATTATGAAGAAAATTTTGTTAATACCACTTTTTCCAGCTGATAAAGCTGAAAAAGCATTTAAAATAATAAGAAAACTTATAAAAAAAAGTTTTAAAAATGATCAGAAGAAATTAGCCAAACGGAAAAGATTTTGGGATGTTTACTTTCGAAATGAATGGATGGTTAAAGTTACTCCGGAAGTATTTAGCATATTTAATATGGTAGATAGAACCAATAATAAACTTGAATCCTATCACAAGATTTTGAATTCGAAGTTGAGAACCAAACCAAGTACAGATATATTCATAGGTGAGTATGTGTCTACAAGATAGTTCTATTGATATAATTATCGTTCAGATATAAATAAAACAAACAAACAAGTAAATTTTAACTGGAAAATAATTTAGTGTATACAAGTGTTTAAGGACAGTCCGGAAAAAATTTAAGTTCTTTCCTTGTCGACTGTCTGTCAATCCTTTCGTTCCTAAAAAAATTAGTAGGATAAATTATTTATTGTAAGTGCAATAAGTTATCCATAGAACGGTATGGTTAAACGAGTAAAACTATTGTGAACTAATCGGAAATATTAAAGCGATATGTGGTGATATTTGTATAATCAACTTTTATCAATGCAATTAATTGACGAAAGAAGAAGTATCATGCATTTTTTTTTTTAAATAAATATGAGGCCTGACTTAAGTGAGATTAATCATGACTTCGAAATAAAAGACAACTATTCGTCGTTCGTTTAACATCTGATTATAAACCTTTCTCATCTAACTTTAAATCAATCTGAACAAGTCTGAGTCAGAATTAACCTCCGAGTTGCGTCGGAAACCCACCACTGTCCAGTGCAGCAGTGCTTTATACCAAATGGATCCAATATGTATCCAAAACTGAGAACACAATCATCCATTTCCTTTAACATCTTTCTATTCGATGTTACTATAAACACATATATAGATGTAACGGGTATATGCGTTTCACGTATTCATGTGATGTCATCATCCAGTACTTTATACCAAATGGACCCATTATGGATCCAAAATTGCGAACACAATCATCCATTTCCTTTAACATCTTTCTATTCGATGTCAGTGTAAGCACATGTATATATATATAAAAACACATGGTATTAGCCACGATGTAAAAATACAAGGTGCGGCCCGCGCGGCGTTGCGCATCCATTTTGATTGATTAATGCTTCCACCATGATGTAAGAATATAAGGTGTGGCGTTCCAAAGTCTCATTTTCGTGCCGTTCTGCGCCTTTCAACACGATGCCATATTGGAGGGAGATGTGACTACTACAGCGGCGAAGAGCCTGTACAATGAAACGAAGCCGCTAAAGTTGAAACTAAAACTTATCCCATGCACGCATCTCACCTCGAATTGAGATATATATATTTATATATTTGTGTATATATACGTAAACCGATCATCGTTTACCTGTTTAATTAGTTTTTTCTGTGCAAATATTGCCAAATTGGGTGTTTGGTCACTGAAACAACTGGATTGAAAATATTGAAATAAAAAATATATATTGTTTCAGGAGTTTCTTGATGTTAATACGCTTTATATTTTAAAAGCTATTGAAATTCGCAGACAGACATGGCGGTGCGAATCAAAATGGATGTGCAATGCCACACATTATATTTCTTACATCATGGCTTCCACCGCGCCGCCATGTCTGTCTGCGGATTTCAAAAGTTTTTAAAATATAAAACATATATTAGCATCAAGAAACTCGTGAAACAATGTATATTTTTTGCTTCAATACTTTCATTCCAGTTGTTTTAGTGACCAAACACCCAATTCGGCAATATTTGCACATAAAAAACTGAACAAACAGGTAAACGATGATCAGTTTACGTATATATGTACAAATATATAAATATATATATCTCAATTCGAGGTGAGATGCATGGGATAAGTTTTAGTTTCAACTTAAGCGGCTTCGTTTCATTGTACAGGCTCTTCGCCGCTGTAGTATATAGCCACGTCTCCCTCAAATATGGCGTCGCAATGGAAGGCGCAAAACGGCACGAAAATGAGACGTCGGTACGCCGCACCGCGTATTTTTACATCATGGTATTAGCTAGTAGCTACAGCTACATAAAGTTGCGTTCGAAAATTAATCTATTTTGCAATATGTAAATATTTCTTTACCTCAAAACTGATAGAAAATGCTTCTTTCTTTTACTTCTCAAATTAAAAATCATGCGGCCGGTTTTTTCCGGAATATGCTCGAACATTTGAATGGAAGTCGACTTACCTCGCAGCTGGTTTCTATAAGTTGATTCATTTCTATACCACAAAAAAACCTTATAACTTGTCAATGTCAATATTTTTAAACAAGTTTCGAGGGTACAAACGTTGCTTCCCGCGAAAATTAAATAGGGCTAATGTGAAATAAGCGACGGAAATACAGTTACACAAACGTGTTTTGCAAATGTTATTGAAAAATTTTACGAGTGTTAATAAAAAAAAAGGCAAATTTACTAGTTGATAAAAAAACAGTTCTAAACTTTGATCACGACTCAACAATTACGATTTACTGCCACGTAGAATCACACTGCTAACGAACGGTATACTTAAGCTGATGAAAACTGAATGCTATAACTTTCTTCACAACTTCACGCGATATACTATTATATTATGTGTGCTTGTGCTTACTCTGACAATGTGTGATAATGACTTGACAACAAATAGATGGACGACAAGTGTATGAGTTGTCGTTCATCTATTTGTCGTCACATCATTAAAGCTTATCCTGATAATGTGTTGATAATGATGTGACAACAAATAGCTGGATTTGTTACACAACGCTCGACTACCATATTAGTGGCGGTAAAGACGAAAAGTATATGTATCCAATACCTTTATTATTTTAGTATACAACGTGATATTTGCGCACACTACTGAATAATATTTTTTTAGTAAAAAAAAATAAAATGCATTCAGTCATAGCTTTTCTTCAACATTTTACCAGTTAGGTATTTCTAATGCATTACTTTATTAAATATGTTTTATTGTTTTTAAATACTTCACCAGCGAGGGCGGCGAGAGCGGCGAGCGTTATACCAAGTGCAAAAGAGATAGCGGTATGTTGAGCTGTCCGTCTATCTATTTGTTGTCAAATCATTATCACACAGGGGAAGACAATCACACGTGGTATAATATACTACGTGCATCATGCGTGTGATGAGGTGTTTTCCGCAATCGTTACCAGAGCAAGTAATTTTCGGTAAGTTGCGCTCTACATTACCGTCAGATCGGAAAGTCAACTATATATACCTTTAATTTACTGGCGCTCTGTAGCTCTGTTGTACGAGTAGTCCGGTAGCTGAAGCAATCAATAAGGAACAAATCGGAGATAGCGTCCAAACTTTGCAGATCGCTTTGTATTATGGTCTGTAAACATGGAAAAATAGTTTTGTCCAACCAAACCACGGGCTTCAATTGTTATTAAACAATTCGTAAAAATTTACCATTTTTTTTCTTAGTTTTTCTCATATAACTTTTTTTGTGGCTGTCGGATTGCAAAAATAGCTAAAGATATTTTGTTCGTTATTTAATTATCTACCAATCTGTGTAAATTAGATCATTGGAAGACTTTTTTTCGCGAAGTTATAATGCAAAAAAGTGCAAAAATCGTCGTTATAAATTGTCATTTTGAAACATCCATAACTTTTATAATGTTTGATGAAAATGCTTCAAAATTTGGTATTCGATAGCTCTTATAGAGATCTTAAGCCATGCTCAAGGCTTTTCTTGTATTATGAAAAATAACGTAAATAAACTATAATTAATTAAAAAATTCATTTGATTGTCCTGATCGTTAAAATTGAGCTAGACTGAAACTTTAAAATGGATTTTATTCAGAATACAAAGGACTTCAATATTGTAAAAAAAAAAACTTTTTTTTTCAATTTTTACCCCGATTTTTTACAAAATTTAATTTTGCAATATTAACAAATTAACATTACTCGATCATTTTCTATTGTGGAGAAGTAGAACTAGTTCCATCTAATAGTGTATATTCTTACACAAATTTACAAAAAAAAATTTTTACGATATGATGTTTTTAACTATAGTTATTAACAGTTTAGTGTTTTTTGCAATTGTTTAATTTCTATCGGTTTTTTCAATTAAAAAAAAATATTTTAGTATCTACATAGCATCCGTTGTTGTTATATATGACTTACAGATTTTTTAACAAATAATTGACAGTTAGAAAAAATTACTTATTTATACAGTTTTACGTGCGATAACGGCCTGTGTACGGCGGATTGCATATTTCAGGCGTTTCCATACCAGTTCGAAAAATCATATTATTTGATCTTTTACTTTTATTATTGTTTTGTAATAACTAAAAATACATAAACATACATTTTTATACAAAATTTATTATGTGAATGCAAGAAAATACGATGTACATGATATTTGTTGCATAAATTTTTTATAAAATACTATTTCTTATATTTTACGTTTTTTTGTTACTGGTGTGTGATCACTATCACTCTCGGTGTCATCTTCTATTTCGGCGAACAAGATGTCATCAGAATCGTCTTCTAATACTATATAATTAGGAAAAGCATTTTACTGTGAAGGTAAAAATTGTGCTAACATGGAAGACAGAATAGTGTCTCTTAGTGAAAATGAAGATGATAACGACATATACAGTACTCAGAACGTAGAGCATGAGCAAATTCAAATTCAGATGAGTGAATTAGTATTAGAAGACGATTATGATGACATCTTGTTCGCCGAAATAGAAGATGACACCGAGAGTGATAGTGATCACACACCAGTAACAAAAAAACGTAAAATATAAGAAATAGTATTTTATAAAAAATTTATGCAACAAATATCATGTACATCGTATTTTCTTGCATTCACATAATAAATTTTGTATAAAAATGTATGTTTATGTATTTTTAGTTATTACAAAACAATAATAAAAGTAAAAGATCAAATAATATGATTTTTCAAACTGGTATGGAAACGCCTGAAATATGCAATCCGCCGTACACAGGCCGTTATCGCACGTAAAACTGTATAAATAAGTAATTTTTTCTAACTGTCAATTATTTGTTAAAAAATCTGTAAGTCATATATAACAACAACGGATGCTATGTAGATACTAAAATATTTTTTTTTAATTGAAAAAACCGATAGAAATTAAACAATTGCAAAAAACACTAAACTGTTAATAACTATAGTTAAAAACATTATATCGTAAAAATTTTTTTTTGTAAATTTGTGTAAAAATATACACTATTAGATGGAACTAGTTCTACTTCTCCACAATAGAAAATGATCGAGTAATGTTAATTTGTTAATATTGCAAAATTAAATTTTGTAAAAAATCGGGGTAAAAATTGAAAAAAAAAGTTTTTTTTTTTAACAATATTGAAGTCCTTTGTATTCTGAATAAAATCCATTTTAAAGTTTCAGTCTAGCTCAATTTTAACGATCAGGACAATCAAATGAATTTTTTAATTAATTATAGTTTATTTACGTTATTTTTCATAATACAAGAAAAGCCTTAAGCATGGCTTAAGATCTCTATAAGAGCTATCGAATACCAAATTTTGAAGCATTTTCATCAAACATTATAAAAGTTATGGATGTTTCAAAATGACAATTTATAACGACGATTTTTGCACTTTTTTGCATTATAACTTCGCGAAAAAAAGTCTTCCAATGATCTAATTTACACAGATTGGTAGATAATTAAATAACGAACAAAATATCTTTAGCTATTTTTGCAATCCGACAGCCACAAAAAAAGTTATATGAGAAAAACTAAGAAAAAAAATGGTAAATTTTTACGAATTGTTTAATAACAATTGAAGCCCGTGGTTTGGTTGGACAAAACTATTTTTCCATGTTTACAGACCATAATACAAAGCGATCTGCAAAGTTTGGACGCTATCTCCGATTTGTTCCTTATTGATTGCTTCAGCTACCGGAAACCGGACTATACTACCAGCGGTGTTCACACGTTGGTCGGACATATAGATATACTGACTACAACGCTAAGCAATCAACACATTCACGAGTGTCTTGCCTAATGGCATTTTTTATCTATGCTAGCTTCAAATCGTCTATTTAACAAATTGGAAAACAAGAGCTCGGTGGTCGAGTAGTTAAGCGCGTATGAAAGCGCTAGTCATATTGAACATTGAGTTGCCAGGAGATACCGATGGTACGTGACCCGTCTAGGGGTATAGAGAATCTTGTCTCAGATTATACCCCTCTTTGCGAACGACCTCACCTCTTCGCACCCCTTGTGATGCACCGAGTGCACACACATTTTTTTGTAATCAATTTATTTATTTTTTTTTTTTTTTTCTGACAACAACGCACTCACATTTGGTCGAAACCCATCAATGACCAAATTTTTTTTTTCCTATAAATATTTTTATATTTCATTTTTATACGACATCACTTAAAAAAAAACAAAATTTCTAAATATTTTTCAGTTTTTTCTGCAAAAAACGAATTACTTTTATTTTTTCTGATCAAGTTAATTCCATAAGTCTTACTTCAGACACTGTTTTTCGAGATAAAGTAGTTTTAATGTTGCAAAGAAGTAATATTAATAACTAATCGTGCAGGTTCTCCGAGCGAGGATACTAATCTCGAAAGATCTCTTATGTTTGTCCTAATGGATGCCTCAAGAAATAAAAATTAATGGTCTCGTACAGATTTTGAGCACTGTTAATCGTCTCCATATTTTTTTTTAAACATGAATATGATTTAATCATCCAAGCATCATTTTTACGGGAAAGCGTGTCAGAAAATTTGTTGTTAGCTATTCATTGCATTCATCAAAAGTAATATCCTGTGGGCAGGAGAAGGGGGTCAAATTCATCTGAGACCTACATATTAGTTAAATCTTCGTTTGAATATGAAAAAAAAATATAGTCTTTATCGGAAATTTAAGTATTATTCAAAGCATTGGCTTCTTTTGTCATGAATTGGGTGACTATTTCGTCGACACAGCAGCTTCACAAAAATGCCTTATATTTTGACAAAATGACACATTTTCTAAGTACATAAATATGCTCATTGGTCGTTAGAGAAAAATGTGATTTTACGAAAAGGTTTTGTGCACTGTGTGTGTGCGCGAGTACATACAAATTATTTATATCTTTACTACAAAGATTCCAATGCAAAGGATGTGAATTCCAAACGAAAGATTTCCCATATTTTTATGTGCTTTTTTCCAAAGAGTTGCTTGATACCCTTAAAACTAAAGAAAATATTTGCAAACATGCAATATTCAATAGTTTGCTAAAATTTGTTTTACATTTATCACTGGTCTGAATTAAATATCATATTTCTCAACATTTTTGTAATACTATTTTGAATCTCAAACGTTATTATTACAAGTCGATCTACAATAAATAATAGGGCGCTATGCACTTGAGCCCATCCACTGGAAAGATACGTGGTGGTGCATAAATCGGAATACGGCATTAACAGACGCGGAAAGTTATTTAAATCACATTTCTAGTGATACGTCAGATATTTTTGGTTTACCAAAAACGATGGAGTTTTTCTATCATATGCCTGATCACAGATATTTATATATAAATTTACAATTATATTTTTTTCTAAACGTTATTTTAATTGTTTGCTAAAAAACAGTATACACCCGGGCCGGCAAGTTATACAGATTTATTAACTTTCCAAAATATTGACATTTTTTGCTTTTATGATGAAAATAAAACATTAGGCTTGACTATTTGTTATTCAGTACCTTAAAAGTATTATAAAAATTAATACATACCTTATTCAAGTATTACAATATGTGTAATATCAAAAACTTTACTATTTCTTTTATATCTCATTACTTTCTTAATCTTCCATGTCGTTTTGAAAAATTTTTAATGCACTCAGATATTTTTATAAAGATTTTCATTTTAATACTGAATAATTTTTAGTAAATTATAACTCTTTGATGTATCAATAAACCTGAATAATTTTAACTGATCTCATTACTTTTCAAACGTTCAATTATTTTGTAAAAAATTTTTTATTTAACTACATATTTTAATCAACATATTCATTCTAGTGATGAATAATTTCATGTTTATGATAACTCTTTGATGTGGCAACAAAATTGACTATTTTTTATAGATCTTATCACTTTTTAAATATTTTATTTCACCAAATATTTTCAAATAAGTAGCATTAGAAACATGTCAACTGAAACACTTGGAGATATTGTAGTCTTTGCTATGAAAATAACTTTTGTTTTACTTTATAACGTTATTTGTTTTGTAAACATGATTATTTTGGATGTATTTGAAATACATCAAACTCGCCTAACCTTTTACTTAATATAAAAGTTAGTTTTTTTATGGGGATTTATATTATACTTAATTGTACGGATATTGCGTTAGAGGAAATATTAAGAATTATAATTACAGTGTTGTTTTGTAATACCAGCCCAGATTTTAACTTTTAATATCAATTTCAAATTACATATTTTCGAATCTTTTTCATCTAATATGTACACAAAATAGTATCATAAACAATACATTTGTTTTAACAAGAAACTGAAAGAACAATGTTATTTTTAAAAAAAATATGAATCTTTATGCAGCATCAAAATTTTAACTTTAGTTATTTTTGGTTTAATTAACGTGATTACTGTCGGCTTTTTTTTTTTAAACGTTTAACTTTTTCCACAAGGATTATTTTCGCATCAATTTACGAGTACATAAATATCTTTTCTTCAGTTTTGAATCTTGATAAGAATACATATATTTGCATAATAACTTTTCTGAATGCGCAATCATCGATTTCCATTAAAAAATTGTCAAATAAAAATAGACAGTAGTAGAAAAAAAAGAGACCTGATTTGGCCAGAGTTTATAGGCTGTACATGCTCATTGAAAATAAAATGTATAATTTCATAGTTTAAAAAAAAACCAAGCATACTATACTCCATACAAAAATCCACAAAAAATACGTGTAAAAAATCCTACTGTATACGTTTTACAATAAATTTTCGCGATTAATGCGAAGAAAATCCATACACATACTTTATGTAATTAATAAGTTCTACGAATTACGGGAACAAATATAAACATATTTCCTCAATCAACAGAAAAATTGTGCAAAAAAATCCACTAGTCCTATTGAATCTGTAGAAATACAATTGTACAAAAGAATGAGAATGATGAGCAACTAGTAAAAGAACTAAGTGTTAGTAATGGCCTACTTTCAAATTTTTATACTCATTTGGAGATTGAATTTTAATTTGTATATTACTCGCGCCTAAAAATGCATACGGATTGTAGATACACTTGAACTATAATTTTCTATTTATCTTTTTTCCAGTTTTTTACTTTTAATTTCTTCCTTTGATGTCTCTTTGACAATTATCCTTCAGAGAGATGGGATGGTCTGATATTTTTAGTATTGTTATTATTATTTGACGAAAATAAATTTTCCCTCATAACTGCTTGGACTTCGTCGTTCAAGAAGCAGTAGATAAAAGATACGAAAGTTCCCTGAAAAACAATATTCTTATAACTATTATCATCGTCATTATCATTGTCTTTATTGATTAATATTTCATAGTATGTATAATCTTACTTGGAAGGATGACATGATTTTAATGGATTGCAAGTAAATCAATTTAGGTTTTGTCTTGTCGATGGAGAACCACAAGCAGTATAGTAAGTTCTGCAATCCAAAGAGTAAGACGAGCGTAAACGTGGCTCGCACCCATTTAGTGTAATCCATTTTTGTTTTTTGCTGCAGTTCGAGCGATAGTTTCATCTTTACGTACAAAACTCGAGATATTTGAAGAAAGAAAAAAAAATTTATCTGCCAAAAGATTTTATAAAATTGTTTGCGTTCATAGGAAAGAAAAATTTTTAATTAAAAAAATTGATACACTCACAGCAAAAGTCACAAATACTGCCAAGGCAATGAATATGACGGTAATGTCGTGCTTTACCCAATAGACATCATTGAAGGAAGAATAAAGATGCAATATTATCCATGGAGTTGTTATTATTAATGGCAAACCTTTTAAAAGAATGTAATTTTTAAATATTTTTCTAATGAAATGGTACTCGATAATTTTTTGATAAACATTACACTCAAAAAAAGTTGATTTTATGTTAAGAAGAAAAACAAACAATATTTATGTGATAAATTGCCATTCCTTTAACATAAGCAAATAAAAAAAAAAAGGAAGTAATCAGATTTATTTTTTCTCACCCCATCCAATAATGGCATAACGTTTGATGGATGTTTTCATTTCTAAGGGCTTACGGCAGATCAGCTCGTACAAAAACCATCCCTCCATCAGCAACCAAAAAAATGTTGCTGTTTCGAAGTATCGATTCAGGCCAGCAATGATTATGTAAGACAAATGTGCACTCAAGCGCGTGAACTAATCAGACAAAAGGGGGGAAAAAGCATCAAATTTATTGATAAACGCGCGTGGGGTCATACATGGGCCATTTCACGAAAATTTAAGTATACGCAATACAAATATACCATTTGTTCGGCGATCCGTATAAAATCGGCAGCCAATTTTGGTGCAATATCGATGTCCAAGGCACTCAACACTTGCAGGTACATGTGGCCATCGATTATTTGAGTGTCGAAAAGAAAACTGTGCAAGAGCCACATAACGGCCTGCAGCACAACGGCACTGAGCGTGTTCATGTGCAGCCTCGTGCGAGCATTCCTCAGTTTCCTGAGAATATAAATTCAGTTGTACTCGATTAGTTTGGTTGTATGTGTAATGTTTAGCGTATACCTGAACAGTACAAATACGCTGAGGGCGATGACCCCTACCAGTACCGACTGAAAGTAGCTGATCTGACTCAGCGAAAGGATTTTGTACTCCCATGTCTGTGTGAACAGTACAGATGGTGAATGATAAAAAAAAATTAAATTCACAACAGTCAAAGGCAATGTGCAACTTAACTTGTCCTTCAGCTCGAGGTACCTGTTGTGCGCGATTTTGAGGAAGAGGTCCGAGTAGGTGTCCGAGTCTGGGCAGCGAGAATAATCGCCGACCGACCAAACGGGGCGGTTGCAGCTGTACCTCAGAATGCAAGTTCTTTGGGCCGTTTGGTTGGGAAATTCTTGCTTCGGACACGGCAGTTCTACGGTCTCGTTCACGGAAACCGAGGGCCAGGTCAGGTGGGTGTCGAACAGAGGCTCGCACCGTTGTTGCAATTTTACGTCTAACCGAGGAAAAAATAAATTTATTTATTTATTCATATAGGATTCAACCTTTTTTTTTTCATTTCGGTTGAATTTCGATTGGTTACTCACACATTTTTGCGATGATAAAAATCTCGATTATTGACCTCGCGACGACTTGTTTAAACGTTACTGCGTAAATTTGTTCCGATACGAGACAACTTTCACCTCGCGAAGAACTCGAAAAATTTGACAATCTATTGTTTCGCGCGTAGGCTTATAAGAGCAGAGTGACGCATGCGTTGAACGTATGTAGCGTGAAATTAAATGGAAAAATTCACACCCTTGATGATGAGGGGTATGATTACTCGATTTGGTAGTCGTGTATCAAAACAGACCCAAGTAATTTTACCCTTTGACGATAATTTCGAAAATTAATTCACATTGTATGTACAGCGATGGGTCGTAATGAGTCAATATTAACATGCGAATAAAAAGCACTTACAATATTGGTTTCGTAATTAAGTATTACGTGTACATTGTACTTATCATTTTCATTTTTTTTTTCGTGAATTTAATTAATTTAATAAAAAGAGGTACATTTGTAGGATGTGAAAAAAATGGTCGTGGTCTAAAAATAAAAATTACTGTAGAAGGGTGGAAATTATATATTTACAAGTAATTAGTTTCTTGCAAAAAAGGAGATACTAAATTTTAATATTCTACTGTGACATCTTGGTAAATTGTCTCAAGTTAAAATACCTTCCAATACAAATTATAATGTATACAGTATGAGTTTTTGTGAAAAATAAAACATAATAATTGTATGTACAAACGCTAGCATAAGTATGCATGTATTAAGATTGGCCTTAGAAAGGTTTTCAGTCCTATATCATATAATTATAACGACATGCACCACATTAACTGAAGAATCTGTTATACAATAAATTAATAACCTTTGCTCTTCCATGTGTACATGATTACAGACAATAGAGTAAATACAATATATTATACCACCGATCGAATTTTAAGTATTGCGCCAAAATATAGCCCAGCAGTGGTATGTACAAGATTACCTAATCCAGCTTCACTTAAATGAGAAAAAAAAAATTTACGTTTAACCTAACAACGCAACATTACCGATTTTAAGTTATTTGCATGGAAATAATAACGATATAAGAAAAAATTGAAAAATCGTCATTTGCCGGTTCTTCCAAAGAAATACGCGCATGTGAATTGGATACAGTAACGATAAGACGTTATGAACTTTATGAGTTCAGGTTGACGTCGATAAATCGATTGTTCGACGAGATGTTTAAAAGCAACGAGCTGGAAATAAAACAGAGTTTGATCAACATCTTGGAATTATAACCTGTATAGTTTTTGTCTATATGTTGGCGTGGCCAAAAAAAGAAAATATACCTTAAACTTCGTGTTCGTTCAGCAATGAACTAGATAATAAACAACGAGTGGAAAATTAAAAAAAAAAAATCATGTCGGCCCACAGAGTAGCCGAAGAAACCGGTAATCAAGACGCCAACGGGTATAAAGGAAAAAAAAAATCCCTTCTCGGCGTATTTCTACATGTACAATGAAAAACGTCCTCCCCCACACCCACCAGTCCACCAGAGCTCACCGAGGATGATCTGACCTGTTGCCACCGCTGCACCTGCTGCAGCCTCAAACTCAGGGAGATCCTCGTAACGGATCCCCTGACCTGTTGCCACCGGTTCACCTACGCCCAAGTCTTCTGGCTGATCACCATAACCGGTCACCTCCTCATGGGCTACGCCATACTCTACCTGTACCTGGGCGATCCCATGCTCCCGGGCAACCAGCTCTTCGGGCTATTCGGCCTCATCGTATTCGCCTACTTCCTGGGCTGGAGCCTCGCCCACCTGCCTTACCTCCACCTACCGCCCGTCTTCGGCATGCTCCTCGCCGGCATCATCCTCCGCAACTGCGACTTGTAGGTATACACGAGTATATGCTTTGTTCGTTATAACATACATGTATAATATATACACATATGTCATAAGGTACGACATTCGCGAGGAGCTCGGCGGTACTCTGGCCTCGAAGATACGCAACTTCGCGACGACCTTCGTCATGCTGCGAGCCGGTCTTCAGCTAACCTCTACGGCCCTGCGCGAGCACCCTTTCTCCGTCCTCAATCTCGCCGTCGTCCCCTGCACCATGGAGATGCTGACCGTGGCTCTCTGTTGCTACGCGATCCTTGGCTACCCGGTCCTTTGGGCCTTCCTCGCTGGGTAAGGGCTAGACCTTTATTTTTTCTATGGAGCACCTTTCTATTCTCGAGCTCGTTGTATTCGCTTCCTTTCGCAATATATACGGGACAAGAGTGCAATGCTATACTTCCCTTCAATTGTATATAAAAAAGTAAACTCCGAACTTTCCTTTTCGAAATAGTATACGCGCGGAGGATATGTGAACCAGTCGAATGTGTTTTTGTGTTTTTCAAAGCCTTTGGTGGTTAATTGCCTTTGCAGGAGCATAATCGCCTGCATATCCCCGGTGGTGACCATCAATTGCATCGTTGCCCTGGCCGAGCGTGGCTACGGCGAGGACAAGGAGATGGCGAGTCTACTCTTCACCGCGGCCTCGATCGACGACGTCCACATCGTCTCCGTCTACTCGATTTGCTTCGGTTTCATCTTCACAAACGGTGCAAACTGATACAGGCAAACGGTTTTTTTTTTTCCCCTTGACAGTGTATATAATGTGGTTCGTTTCGGGCAGGTAAAAAACAGGCGCAGTGGTGGGCTCATCTGCACGGAGGCATACGGGACTTGATCATCGGAAGCTTCGTCGGGGCCACCTTGGGCCTTTTCTTCGTTTTCTTCCCCCACAGATCGCAAGTTAGTTCCTTTCCGAGTTTCATTTTCAAAAGTGTAAACGCCATCGTTGCCGATTAGTTTGCAACTAAAGAGCTGAAACCTGCATTGAAAGTAAAATACGTTAACGTATCGATTACTTTACAGTTTTTTTGCATTCATTGGCTTGCTAAAAGTATACTCGGAGTGCCCTGTGTTTTTAATTTTTCGATTGGAAAATTTAATGAGCATTCATGGTGAATCCACACCTTTGTTTGACAACTCACTCGATGCAAGTGAATTATGCAAAACTTCCATTTAAAAAGATTTAAAGCATCAATTACTTTAAAATTAATCCAAGTATAGTTGCACCCCGGCAAAAACTAATCCGTTCATCCTCGTAGAAGTACTCGCTGTTGTATCGAGTGTGTGGTTTGGTACTGGGATCGCTCATGTGCACGTCGGCCACGACAAAGGTTTCGATAACGGGCGGTGGCTTTCTAGCCACCATCATCATGTCCCTGATAGCGACCACGGGCTGGCGTGTGCTTACCGTACCATTTGATGTAAGTGACCTGAAACTTTGAGGGTTTTTTTTTTTTTCCCCACCGACTCAGACAAAAATTAGCAGCTATTATTTTAACTAGATAAATTACAGCTGTATTTATACAGCTATACTAAGCTACTATAATGGCTATAATTGATAATAAAGTAGCTATAATCATGTGCAAGTAATAAATATCAAAAGTAGCTGTTTGCAGCTATAAATTTCGAGCAAATTTCAAACAACAAAATTCATTTAATGATCCGTTTTTTGTAAGGTATATCAGCCAAAGTAGACGCCATTCTCCGTATGATAACACCAAATCAGGGGGGGTTTGAGTATTTTTTAACAATAAACAAACAAAAAACAGGTTTGCTGTTTAAATAAATGACTGATGTAGTCTTAAGACTATAATTTTTGACATTACTGAAGTGATTTTCGCGTGTTGCAGTGTTCTTCTTGTAAGTTCTACCAATAATGGACATCAAAATTAACTATAAAGTCTCTTTCAAGGAAATAAAGTAATATTTGTTTCGTGTGGTTTATTTTAATTTTGTTGTTTTCTAATTTCATGTTGAAAAAAATGAAGTACAATGAAATATCAACCTATTGTAGAGGAAAAAACACCGTTGGCGTAAGTAACGCAACCTTACCCAAGCGACTTGAACAGTATACTTGCGTATAATAAACTAAATGAGGATAATTTAATCAAAATACCTTAATAAACCTGTAATTAAATTATGGTAATGCTGTACTCTTTCTAAAGCAATAAATAATCATGTTTATATTACGTCAAGTTTCTGTAAACTTTACGCGCCATTATGTGGGAAAATTTTTTGTCTCAAATTTATTTCACTTGCTAAAGTCAAACATCCTACAATACATTTTAAATACAACAAATCGCTAAATGTTAGATAATAATGTTGTTGACAAAAAATAATAGCCAATTACCGACTCACTGACGAAAAAGTTTCAATTCCTTACAGTATAAAAAACATAAGGAGTCCAAAATATAAATAGGCTTGTAAATCAATAGCTTGAATGCTACTGACATTTGGAAATAAATGGACATTTTCTGAATATAGACCCCTGATTTTTAATAAAATTTTTTTTCTCAATTTTTTGAAGACATTTTCATTACAAAAATAATCATTGAAGATACAAAAAATTAAATTATATCCTGTGGACCGAAAAACACTTGTAATGGTCAAGACCTTCATTACGTCACAAATACATCAACACCTTTTTTTTTAAACTGGAGAGAACACAAAAAGTATGGTTTTTTTTATTAATTTCATTTCATTTTCGGAATTTATTTCAATTGAAAAGTGATAATGAGTCTAAAATATGTATCAGGTGTAGATAACTTTTTTTGACAAGTTGGCGCTAAGTACGAAAATAAAGATCATACCGTTAAGCTGTTTAACCTTATATCATTATCTATATACATTACAAGATAGCTTATAAGTAAGAAACCAATTTTACTCGCAGTTTTACTAAAAATGACTCAAGAAATCTTCCAGTACTTAATGAGGGGATGATTTTAAACTTAACTGATATTGATGTTCATTTCAATTTATCATAAAAACGAAGACTAAAAAGTGCTGTGTAAGTAAATATATTAAGTTTTATCGTGTTTACTTTGATAAAACTTCAGTTATTCCTTAAATTATAGATCTGTGAAAGAAAGTTATCGAGATTATAAATATGCTGTAAGTGACGTATGTGTCAAAAGAGAAGATTACTTATGTACCCTATCTCACATTTGTCTAGAATAAAACGTTCATAGTAAGAGCTATTCAATTCTAAATACGCATTCAATTTTCTTCATAAACTGTATTGCTGTACGTTTCACGGCGTCAAGAGTACAGACACACACAAACATACTGGTCTCATTGAAGTCCATACTCGTGTCGTTCTTCAAAAACTGCGACTGCTTCTCATTGCCAAAGTCAAGAACAAGAATTTCTTGAAACAAGGTCATGTCTTCGGCTTTTCCCTTGGTCGAATTTTCCAAGCTTCTTCTGCACCTCTTTCCATATGATTCTAAAGAATCATGGCCATACTCGCGAACTACCAATCAATCGATTGTTCCTTACTACCTTTTTTTACACTGGTTACAGTATACAAATGCTTCCATATTGATTTTAATTTTTTAGGAGAACTTAGTGTTGATTGTTTAAAGAAAATAATTTTTAGGAAACTTAGGATCTTCTGCGATTAGGTGTTTCTTTAAAACCATAATTAGGGTGGAATATACTTTTTCCATCGCACAATAACGTAAAATATCAAAGAAACGATTGGTAATGACTAACCTCGGACGTTTTAGTAAATGATGATTTTATTTTTTCATTTTATTTTTAAATAACTGAAACAGTAGTGCCCGTTTTCTGAAAACTCGAGCTTATTAAAGTTCAAAGATCGTCTCAATTTCGTCCTTGTCTCATCTTGAAAGTACCTCCCAGTGACACGAGGTAAAGGTCAGTAGAAAATCGGGGAAAACACGCGCGTGGTACTCAGAAAAAACGTACTTACTTACCCACCGTTAAATATGAGTGGTGTCAAGACAAAAAAAAATAGAAAAAAAAAAGGTAGCAGCTTCGACTTTTTCAGTAGTGGCATAAAAAAGTGTCGAAAAAAAAAAGTATAGCGACGCCCTGATAAGGCTGCACGCTCACATTGTTATTCCGTTATCACACTCCTCCACTGCAGTGATAATAGACCGAGGTAAAGTAGGGGATAGAGACAGAAGCTTCTCCAAACTTTCTAAGCGGCCCAATACTAATGAGTGCATACATACCTACATTTATAATTTAAAGAAACTTGTGCTCAGTGCAACTAGCCAGTCAGTCAATCGTCTGTTCTATAGTGCGGTAGATGCCGGATAAGGTTTTATCAAAAGACTATAGTGAAGTGTGACTATCAGTATAAGACAATAGTATATCGACATAAGTGCAGCAACTAAATTACAGCAGAAGCTGTTTTACTGAAATTCAAGTAATAGTTACAACTTCAGGATACTGTAATCATGCCTTACGAAGTGAGTGGAGATTTGAACGTGGATATCTCCATCATTCAAAAGCTTCGGAGTAAGCCCGCATCCTGGCGACGACACCAGCAGCAATGTCGTCCATTTAATTCTTATAATAAGAATGTGATGGATAGCAGGCGGCGGAAACATCAAGAAAGTCTCCAGGATCAGAAGGAGCTGAGATCATCGTGCCTAAATAAAACAGGTTTGGTCTCGAGCAGCGGAAGTACTGCTCCTGTAGCTAGTTCACTGCAGGCTGCGGCTTCTGTAGCTTTAGATTTTAGTCTTGCCAAACAGAAGCCAAAGTCCGAATCATCTGCGACCGTGCTATCTTCTTCCCGCTCATCCTCCTCGCTGCCACCTCAATCCAGAGACCAGCACAATCATACTATCCGTCCAACATCCATTCAAGCCCCGACCACAGTTTCCTCATCCTACGTTACTCCAAGGCAGCGAAAGCGCGTCCGATCAGATGATTCGGAAAATGATCAGGAGCACTCCATCGCCTCTCATCACAAGCGGGCTCGTTGTGACAGCCATGTGAAGCCAGTGCAAAGGAATCCTTTGCCGCTGAGCCCCGGCAGATCCAGTGCCTCACTGGTCAGCCAAGAGGAGCAAGAGCAAGAGGGTGCAAATGTCGAGGAATTACCCATAGATTTAAGGACACCATGGGTCGCTCTTGCCGATCTTGGTTTAATGTTACCATCGTTGGACCAAAAAAATCGCAACATCGTTTCCCAGCTGACACCACCACGCAGCTCCCCAAGCTACTTTTCCTCCTGCCGTCCAGAAGTACCTCAGCCGGACGATTGCTCCTCATCTCCAGCTATCTCGAGGTCAAGAAAGCACCGAATGCGCTCAACACCGTATTATAAACCACCAGTTAAAAAAAATCACATTGAAATTGTAAAGACTGTTCAAATTCCTGAGGTGGAACCCGAGCAAGAAACCGCACTCTCCCTGGTGAAGCCAAAAAGTGACTCGAGCCGTTAAGTGTCTAGTGTATATAATATAAGTATAGCAATTTGAAGGTTTAAAAAATGTATAACAATTTCTTTTCTTGTGCATGATATATATTTTTGGACATTTCACTTGAGATACAAAATATTTTATGTTATTAATATAGTGGAAAGAAGTGCACTATGAGTAGAGTCTTAGAAAAAATTGTGTATGCGAGAGAAAGAGAGAATGGGTTCTCGTAGAGTGGTAAACGCGAGATTAAAGTGACTATATACACAGCGAGTATGCGTGCATGGAAACAAGAAGAAGTGCCGCTAATTGTTTTCTTTTTTTCTCTCCCTGCCCGTAACTCAAGCCGTTAAGTGTATAGGACATATAACATAAGTATAGTGATGTGTAATTTTAAGAAATATATTAACAATTTTTTCTTTTCTTCGTTATATATGATACTTTTTATACATCTTACTTGATATATGAAATATTTTATTTAATTAGTATAGTAGGAAAAAGGGCCCTCGTTATATATATTTGTCTTTTGTATATTTAAGTAAAAAGAAATGAAAAAAAACTAATAAATAAAAAAATTGTTATGTATTGTAATGAAATGTGTATTTGAGTATATATATTTATTAATTAGTAAGTAAGTATTATTAAATTAAAAAAAAAGACTAAAGCTAAAATTTTATTGATTACAAAAATCGTCCTTTTTCGACTTACAGAATCGATTTAATATATTGTATCAATTATTTGATTGTATTTGTACATGTATATATTTTGTATATTCGTATTCGTGCACATCTGTATAAAATTGTACTACCTTAAAAAACTTACTGCATTTGAAATAAATATAAGAGATTGTTCTGAACACATAAAGCAAATTGTCGTTATTGCGTGCATTTTTTTTTCCTTTCTCAACTTCAATTTTCTGCAACCTAATAAATTTCTACTATTTTAAAATATCATGGTATCAATCTCAATGTATCAAGTAACTGTTTTTTAACGTATTTGAAATTTTCTGACTACCGAAGGCTGAGCCAATTTTCGAACATTGACGTTTTATCTATAGTTTTTTTAAAACGAGATATCACTTATCTTAAGAAATTAAAAATGAATTGCATACGACTACACGAATTGGAGCTTATCTCACCTACACGAGTATCCCAAGTTACCGTAAAAACAAAAAAATTAAAAATTCAAGATACTAAACCAATATTCATTAAAAGATGTGATAATAATTATCGATAAACCTGAACCAATGAGTTTTTTAATTTTTATGTACAATGTACTGCCGTATATTCACAACCCCCTTTACAGTAGACTGTCACTGCATATGAGCAAAATAACATACAGAATAACATTCATTATTGTTTCGTAGGGTCGCGATTGTCTTGCCGGGCAGAGTGTGAAGGTATTTATTTACCAATGTTTTAATTACGATTAGATGTATAAATTGGTTTTGTACAAAATATACATGCTCACAGTAAAAATTTTTACATAAAACCTTTTTATTTGCATAACATGCGTTTATTTCTCTTTGTTGCATAACTTGGATTGCCCGATAACATGGGTGACACTTTCTGAATACTTGCCTTAACAATCTCCTACAAGTAGCTGTAGCGTAATACAAACACCTCTACAGTTTATATACAAGTGTCACACAAAATGTATGACATATGTTGCACCAAAAAAAGAAAACTTTTACCGTTTTTATATTTTGATTTCAGAACTTTTCGAGGCTACAGATTCATTAGGAAGAATACTATTCATTGCCAGTGTATAAAGGCTTTAGAAATTCTTTACAAAATATTAACTCAACGCATCAAACTTACCTTAACTTTCCATTTTGTTAAAAGGTATTTATTTTTATGGAGTAGAAATATTCTGGGCCAAGTACACCGAGATCAAATTAGACCCGTCTTTAAATATATTAAGATCAGACGGTATATGCAGCCAAAAATGAGAAGTAAGTATGTACCCAGGAAAAAAAAGGTTCGGAAGCTCACTTGAAGCCGACGACTGATTTGAATGAAAAATCGGCAAGGTAAGTGCATACACAGATGTAACGATCGAAGAGCGGAGAGTACGTATAAAAGAGTACTTATACGCGACGGTTAAACGATCCGCGCTTGGCTGGACCGCGAGGCGAACTGACTCTGAAATCGTCAAAAGCAAGTCACTATATAATCCCATGGCTACAACGTTTAAGTTAAAAGCGATGTGTGTATATATATATATATATGCACATGTGAGTACACCGATGGAATCCATGGCCAGTAAGCGCCCCGGGTTTTGCGGGGATTGGCGCTTGTGTTATTTTATTTATTTAATTAATAAACAAAGCGGCCAGTAAGCGCCCCGGGTTGTGTGGTGATTAGCGCTTGTGTTATTTTATTTATTCAATTAATAAACAAAGCGGCCAGTAAGCGCCCCGGGTTGTGTGGGGATTGGCGCTTGTGTTATTTTATTTATTTAATTAATAAACAAAGCGGCCAGTAAGCGCCCCGGGTTGTGTGGTGATTAGCGCTTGTGTTATTTTATTTATTCAATTAAAAAACAAAGCGGCCAGTAAGTGCTCCGAGTTGTGTGGGGATTAGCGCTTGTGTTATTTTATTTATCATTTTAATTATCAAAGCGGCCAGTAAGTGCTCCGGGTTGTGTGGTGATTGGCGCTTGTGTTATTTTATTTATTCAATTAATAAACAAAGCGGCCAGTAAGCGCCCCGGGTTGTGTGGTGATTAGCGCTTGTGTTATTTTATTTATTCAATTAAAAAACAAAGCGGCCAGTAAGTGCTCCGAGTTGTGTGGGGATTAGCGCTTGTGTTATTTTATTTATCATTTTAATTATCAAAGCGGCCAGTAAGTGCTCCGGGTTGTGTGGGGATTGGCGCTTGTGTTATTTTATTTATTCAATTAATAAACAAAGCGGCCAGTAAGCGCCCCGGGTTATGTGGTGATTGGCGCTTGTGTTATTTTATTTATTCAATTAATAAACAAAGCGGCCAGTAAGCGCCCCAGGTTGTGTGGGGATTGGCGCTTGTGTTATTTTATTTATTCAATTAAATACAAAGCGGCCAGTAAGTGCTCCGAGTTGTGTGGGGATTAGCGCTTGTGTTATTTTATTTATCATTTTAATTATCAAAGCGGCCAGTAAGTGCTCCGGGTTGTGTGGGGATTGGCGCTTGTGTTATTTTATTTATTCAATTAATAAACAAAGCGTCTAGTAATCGCCCCGGGTTGTGCGGGGATTGGCGCTTGCGTTATTGTTTAATGTATTTTATTAATTAATAAAGCTTGTGATACTGCTTTTAGGCGCGTTGGGTTATTGGGTTAAATAGCTTAGGATTAATTTATCAAGTTATGGTGTAGGAAATGTTGTCGAGTTATCTGGGGTTTTGCGTCTTGCTCCATATAGCCAATTTGAATTTCCCGCAAGTTTGCCAGTCACATTTGAGAGCACTGCTTTGGACTCTGCAACTGAGTACATGCTATGTATATATTTAACTGACTTGCTCTCGCTCTGGCTTCAATGTTATCCATAAATCTTATTTAATTAAATCGTGGAACTAAATGCTCATTAATTATATACACATAATTTTGATTTCAATACATTATGTTTTAACTCTCCCGTACTCTTAAAATTTCCAAATCCATTTATGTTTTCAAAAAATTAACCACTAATTTATTAATTTCACACATCCTAACTTCTGTAAACTGTAGGACAAGCTCCGGAGGACATCCATGAACATATGTGACTTCGAAAGGATTACATCCCGTCCTTCGGATAGCTAAGATGGATAAGGCTTATACCCCTACGTAGATTGTTTTGCACTTAAGGGTTCAAATCCACTTTATGGTAGATATTTTTTTTTTTTTTTATTCAATGTATCATTTTGTCTTCATTTCTTTTATTTATGTTTCGTTAAAATATATATATGTAGTCACCATTTTTTTTCGGATACATCAAAACAAATTAAATTAATATTGATACTTTGATACAAGGCAATTCTATAATTTTATAATACTAAAATAACTTTTAAGGATTTTAATATAATTTGTGTATTTTAAAACTCCTAAGAAATTGTGAACATCCTATTTACGACAAAAAAAGCCGCCCGTTTACTGATATTTACTTAATGTTGAAATTTTAATCAGTAAATGAATTTGATGAACACAATATAAAATAGTTTTGTAAATATTTTAAAATTGTTTGCAAATCTTTAATAAGGTGTGCTACTTTTATTTATTTTTAGACAGCCAGAAGAACAATAATGAATGAAACAGTTCGATGAATAAGTAATGAAATTTATTCGGCAAGATTTTGAGACTAAACATTTTTTATAATACCGCAGTATTTTGTTAAAAACAAAAAAAAAAGTGAATTACCTTTAAGGGTGATGATTGTAATAAACAAATTTTTAGGCTGTAGATTATAAAGGAACTTTAATCATTTATATTGAATGCAGGAAAAGCATCGTAATACTTTTAACAATGATAAAATCGGGTGAGTGCAAGAAAGAGTCTTTTTAGAGTAAAAGTCAAGAAAGAGCCTTTTTAAATTTTCGGGCAGAATAAAGTCATCTTAAACTAAAAGAAAAAGCCTTTTTATACAGAGGTACACTCGCACTGAGGTGTTGGCGTCTATTGGTATGATTAAGCCCAACAAATCATCGCTCAAGATTATTCTTCGACATTTTTGAGTTCTTATTTGCTCCTCACCCAGCTCTCGGTTGGTCTCGTACCCCTGTACGAATCCACACATTTATTCTATACTTGAGAGCAAAACGAGGAGTTTAACAAAAAGATATCAATGCCTTTTTAACTAATTTGTTTACTTCTATTTTAAGGTAGTAATGTATACATTTTTATAGATCAATTATATACATACACACATAAATGTAGTACCAACTTAAAATCGGAGAAATAAAAATTAAAGGCTCTTTCTTATATTCAGTTTGAAAAGGCTCTTTTACGCCTATTACTCTGAGAAGACTCTTTATTATGCTAACGTGATAAATTATTTAGAATCAGGAATTGTGAGAACTAACAAAATTTTTTAACTGCGAATTTCTATATTAGTAAAAACTGAGTCTGGGTCTATTTCTGCTAGCAAAAACTTCGATTAAGTTACGGGGATGTTGTGATATTTCATTGTTTTAAGAAATTTCTGAAAAAATTTGTATAGGTATGTTTCAGTATCATAAATAACATGTTAAAATTTCAAAGAGCCTAGTTTCACCGTTTTAGAGAAATAAAATCGCGAAGTTGGCCACTTATACACATGCTTTTAGATGGACTTGTCGGAAAATGCACGTTTTTACTCATAACTTTAGAAATTTTCTTAAGAATCTTTAAAAAAATTAATATGTTAGGGTTTATTATAGTTGAAATAAGTATACTAAAATTGAGGAAGCCTAGCTTCACCGTTTTTAAAATATATCAGTTTAAAGTTTAGTTACAACGTTACTAGAATACCTATATAGTGGTACAGTCCGAGGCGAAAGTTAGGTTAATTTGTTGTTTTAACGTTTGTGTTTACTTTCCTGGGCATTTTTCTGTTCCATACACCTAATTTTTAAATTATTTACCTGTTTTGTTAAGAATAATCACAACAAAAACATTTCTAACACGAAAATTCAATTTTGAAATTGACTGTACCACGACAACCTCCTCAAAATAGTATCAACATATACATTTGTAGTGCAAAATCTTTCAAAAATCTGCAGTTTTCTGAAAAAATCGACCAATTATTTATTCTAGTTTTCCATTTTATTCTTAAAATCGTGAAGTATTCAAACTATTATTGTTCATTGTAGTTAAGTGCATACTTCTTTATGATAAATTAATTCAGCTATGATTATCAATAATTAATATGTAGAGCTATGAAAAAGGCATTTTAAAGATTTAAAAGTTAAGCTACTCGTCGTGAGAGTTCCGCGAACTTTTTAATAAAAGCAACCTGTGTCACGTGGTTGAAGATACCAATAATACGACTGTGCTAATATAACTATAAAAAAAAATATTAGCTGCCTTGCGTTGTGTGGCAAGAGGCGTTTTTTGATGGTTTATCTTATCAACTACAAACAATCGAATAAAATTATGCGAATCATTATGTGTTGCATACGATGTAAAATTAATTGATCGATTGCGATAGTTACTTAAAAGAGCAATGTCAATTGTGAAATTTTAATATTTTGTATAGTTATTCATCTATAACAATATATATAGTGCCACCTTCAAAACAGAGGAAAAAAAATTTTTGTTAACTGTATATGATTTACGCACTGTCAAAAATTTTGGTAACTATTTCTGAAAAATTACAATAACAATTGGTTATAGGTAAAAAGATTAATTGTTTACACAGAATACAATTTTTTTTTTTAAACCATACTCTGAGTTACAAGTGGTTGAAACTAGTATGTGTTGAATAAAAAAAGCTTCGTTCAGTCTCTGTAAGAATCTTTAATCTAAAATACGCACTATTTATAAAGACTAAAGAATCTACTTTTATGTTTGTACATATATATATGTAGTACGAATTTTGTCAATGCAACAACCACAAGGTTTTGATAAGGGATGTAAATATAAGCTCAAAAATATAATATATGTACGTAGTTAAATATTCACGTATAATTGGATGTAAGTTGAACTTTACTGGTAATGATCATATTTGAAATAATCGTAGTAGAAGAATGAGTTTTCTTCTGCCTTCGGCTTTTTTTGTCGTAAATAGGATGTTCACAATTTCTTAGGAGTTTTAAAATACACAAATTATATTAAAATCCTTAAAAGTTATTTTAGTATTATAAAATTATAGAATTGCCTTGTATCAAAGTATCAATATTAATTTAATTTGTTTTGATGTATCCGAAAAAAAATGGTGACTACATATATATATTTTAACGAAACATAAATAAAAGAAATGAAGACAAAATGATACATTGAATAAAAAAAAAAAAAAATATCTACCATAAAGTGGATTTGAACCCTTAAGTGCAAAACAATCTACGTAGGGGTATAAGCCTTATCCATCTTAGCTATCCGAAGGACGGGATGTAATCCTTTCGAAGTCACATATGTTCATGGATATCCTCCGGAGCTTGTCCTACAGTTTACAGAAGTTAGGATGTGTGAAATTAATAAATTAGTGGTTAATTTTTTGAAAACATAAATGGATTTGGAAATTTTAAGAGTACGGGAGAGTTAAAACATAATGTATTGAAATCAAAATTATGTGTATATAATTAATGAGCATTTAGTTCCACGATTTAATTAAATAAGATTTATGGATAACATTGAAGCCAGAGCGAGAGCAAGTCAGTTAAATATATACATAGCATGTACTCAGTTGCAGAGTCCAAAGACTCTCAAAAAAGCAAAACTCGTGTCGTCGCTTGCTTTGGCTGTGCGTTCAGATATATACAGCTATATAGCCGATATTTCCACTCCTCTCCTCGTAGGCGCACATTCGGTATACCCCTTCCACGCGTCTCCAAAATGTGCGCCTATATGGACATTTCCACGCGAATCCACTCTTCTCATACCCCTACCGTGCTTCTCAAATAAAAAAAAAAATGTGCGCCTGGTTCGGCCGCTTGGCCGCGGCGGGGCGCTCGAACCACTGGAAAAAAGTGGGCACACTCCGTAGCATGGCAGTCAGCAATCTCCCTACTAATCTCTGGTCCAAGACTTGCTTTCTTCAATAGAGTAGTATTACATGCCCTAGTGGGATTCGTTAAAATTATTTTTATTTATAACGACGCATTAATTTGCCACGCAACTTTAAAATGTAGTCACTCGTATCATTACTATATAAAATAATATACATAGTACAACGTCGAAGACGTTGGTGTCTAAAGCACCTTTTTTATTTGCAGATTCAGTTGTTTTGGTGATCTTAGATGGGGAGATTGGTTAGTGATACTTGTCCAGTGGAGGCTGTCCCGTTGGCTCAAGTTTTTTTTCCTTCATAGCTGTTATAGGTTTGCCCAACGCAGATCTTGGAGAGGATCAGTGATTCCTGGTTGAATTCTTAGAGTCGAGAGGGTAATATAGGGTCGTCGGTCACCGGGTTTTCCAGCCTTGCGAAGAACAACTCCGCAGGTGACGTCTGCTAGTGAATGGCTGACTTGGTTTAATAGTGCCCGTCTTTAGTTAATATGGTCTTTTAGTCGACGAATCGCTTCCGGAAATGGTAGTAAAAATGTATTTGTTGGCAAGATAGTTGACACTTAGGTGGATCCTTAAAAGAACAGATGAAATTGATGGTTAAGTAGGGAACGTAAATACTTATAATGGCCCTAAAAAGCGCCAGTGGTGAAACTTCCAGGCTATTCTTATTCCTGATGATGAAGAGCTGGCTACGGTTGCTTGATTCTCACCCTGGGAGTCTCGATATACGGAGACTGTGATAGAGGGAGGTACGCTGCTGACCAAAGAATAGCTCGTCTCGGGTCGTTCCCCGGATAACCAACTGCTCATCTTTAGACGGGAACATGTGGGTAAGCGCATTGGGGACGCGATGATCAAGAAGGTAGCCGATGTGGCTGCCCATGCCCTACAGAGCTCAGTGCTGTTTTCCCTTGCTTACATTTTTAGCCACAAATTCTCTAACTGCACCAGGTGGGATGGTGGAACTCCCTCACAACTCTGATGAGTTGGAGCAGATTGTGCCCTGGCTAGATATGTCTCCTGGTATTGTGGCAGAGACGGCATCGGTTGGAATTAATTTTTTTTTTTGATCGCATTTGTCGAGATTCAGGGTGAATGGACACCCAGGTCCCTTTCCCCTTAGAGAAGAGTGTCTACCGTAACCGGGATACCCAGCTGCGAGACTATTATCAGCATTCTTTATACAGCTTGTTGAGCTGCCGAAGCTAGAGTATACCACTATTGATACGCTCCAGCCTATGATAACCACACTTATTTAATTATGTTGCAGGTAGCTTCGATTTTATGTCGACGCCACCTAGCGGATTTTACTGAACTAAAGTGAAAAGCTGGCGTATTTTTGCAAAACTTTGAGCTCATTTATTGCTATTGTTATTAAATTTTTTAAGATAAAAACTGTACTAAAACCATCTAGAAAGTATCATGAATCAGTGTGCAAAATTTCAACAAAATCGGTTCAGTAGTTTTCGCGGTTAGCGATTACAACGGTTTTAGCGCTTCTGCTTTATATATTAGTAAGATATGGGTCAAGTACTTTAAGATTATGCTACCATAAAAAATGTACCTATAGAAAATATAAAAACTATTGAAGTAAGATGCACTTTGTATTTTATGAGACTATGCAAAGGATTGATTGAAAGGATTCCTGAAAGTTAGAAAGTAAGGTAAATGTACCAGTGCTTGTCCAGCGTCAAAACCTGTCCCAATACTTGGCCACTAACACAATTATGCAATTTACAACAATTACCGTGAGTCCAAAGCAAGTTTCCTAATTGATTCAAGCTCGGAATTTTTCAGCGTAAAGCGTACCTTACTTAACCCTCCCTAAACTTAATTTTACGCGATACGTCATACACTTTACGCTCTACATGATTCCATGCGCCCGCACCCTAACATTGCTAACTTTATAAATATACTATCTCTTTCATTTCGCCTTACGGTGTATAGGTAGACAATATTATATGCCTACAAAAACTGTAAATCTTGCTTGCGTAACTGCGTGAGTAAAATAAGATCTTGAAACTGGTCTTGGTCTTGTTACGTTCATCATGGTCTCGTCTTGAATGTTGTCCCCCACATCTTGTCGCTCGGTCTTGGTCTTGGTTTTCAAGACAAGACGAGACCACGAGATTATCTTGAGTCTTGTGAAAGCCCTGTCATGTAGCAATTAATCTTTTAAGACAGGTTATTTTGTATTGGATTTTCCATTTTCCGAATACTTAGTAAAGTTGATTCGTAGTTTATGTACAATAAATCTATTTAGGGTTCTCATTATCATCAGGTAATTACTACTTTTATTTTTATTATTATTACTCATTGATTGTAGAATTCGCAGAAAGGACAAGTATCATGAGCATAAAATTATCTCGTACTTGTAATACGTTGACTTCCGTGATATCATTTAAGAAACTTCACGGTTTGTTTAATAAATAATCAATGTGTATCAGTTTGTATCCCGTTCGCATCGTTAAAGTCATATTTTAGACTATGGAGTACAGAGATTATTATGCGTGTTTATTGATATTCCTATGTACATAGTTCAAAATATTACAGTGAATCCGTGACGTTTAAATTCCATTTTGTCTTCTTTTTTATACGAAACGCTTCGAGCTCTGATCCAAGCACGCAGCCTTATTACAAAAGGTATCTCATGCACTAAAATAATTGAATTTAGACTTCAGTACATATAGAACGTTTAAATGAGATTGGTTAAAGAGTGTCAGTGGTCTCACCTTAACAACAGTAAAGCTTTCATTAAACAGATACAATAGGAAGCTCTTACTTTAACTAAATGAATGTGCCAAACGTTGTGTTAAAGAATAATATATTTAATCTGAGCATTGAGATGTTTGATAACCTAGTTTCGTTCAATGTATTAATTTACAAAGGAATTTCCAGTACATAATTCAACTTAAGTTGTAATTTGTTTCTCAACGTTATTGGTTGGTTTTAAACCTTATAATTAGTAGTAATGAAAGCAGGATATGTATTTAAAATATTTTTAAACTCTTTGTTGGTTTGTTATTGAGTAGCTGACTTTGAGATGAATTTTTTTTTTTTAATTTGAATTATTTGTAACAAGTTTATTAAATACTATATTTATAGCGATACAAATCAGTCGAGAATCTCCAGTAACTTTACATGAAGCATGCGCTTCTTGATACTTATAAGATGTTTGTAAATATTTTTCTTGTCAATCATATAAAAAGTAATTTCAATGTTTTGCATTGAACAACAAAGAACTACAATAAAGGTCTTCTCAAAATAACTTGTGATTTCTCTAACAACACTGCTATTAAATCTTCGCACAATTAAATCATGTTTTGTCCATGGTATGATTTTCATATTAAAATGAACTTGAGACAACGATTATTTATTTATCGAAATAAATTTCAAAGACAGACGTTGAATACAATATAAACACTCGGCAATTCGGGAAGTGGGAAATGCTCTTTCGAAGTCTCCACACTTTTATCCATATTTTTTTTCTAGCTCACCTCTCCACCAACAACATTGCTTCGCCTTCTTTCACCACCGCAAAAGAAGTAGTACATGCAGCACGAAGGATTTCGCTCTCCGGATTACGGAGTCGTGCGAGTAATAGCATTTCCGCCACCCGAGAGAAAACGTTTCCTGCATGGGAAATGGACTTGGAAGCACCTTAAATAACGTACGTTCGATCTTATTTTCGCAAATCTTCGCACCTCGTGCTGTTCCTTTGATCCCAAGGGTAGTATTTTTTTGGCTTAGAAATCGAAAGTTTTCTTTTCGCTTGCAAGGATTATTGGTTTTTAGTTTTCAGTACTCTTCCATCATGTACTTTGCTATTTTCTTTTTTCTTACACCATGTATGTTGGCATGCCAGTGTTAAGTTAGTAAAACGATAGTTATAACACGGAAACTATCGATCACAATGGTGTATTTTTTTCAGTAGCTATAGATCAATTACTTACTCAAAAATATATATGGTTTGCACCTGAACTATTTGAATGTTTTACATATTATACAGTAATATCAAATTGACTTTGCAAACTACCAAACAACCAAAAAAATTAATGGATACCCTCAAAAGGCCGTACATTGCTTTTCTCAATACCATTAACTTTTTATACATGAATAAAGATATCTTTTTAGACAGTAATTTAACCAAGTCAATAAATAGAAGTTATTAGAACTGTAAGTAATGTACGTTCATTTCTATTATTTATAATCTGCTGAGAATTTGGCATTCAAAACGAGTCTGGCCAAACCATGATACTATCAACTTTTCTACTTAAGCTTCTATTTGCTATGCGCATCTATGGTGCTGCCCTCATTGTCATTAATTTCTTATGTTAAATCTTATAGAGCAAAATAGTTGAAGCGGCCGCCGTCGACAAAAGTTCTTTACATTCTCATAAGAATATGTGTTAAAGTGACAAGTAGCGCTAAATGACAGGCGCATAGTGAATAACCATTCCCAAATCAGCTATAATTTAACACTCGTATTTCATAGCATACAAACTTAAGAAATCCTTAAAATCAAAATATATTAACATTTTTCTGTTGTAGTATTGCATAGTCACATTTAGAAAGAAAATCACACGAATGACAGCAAAGATTTGAACAGTCAAAGTTTAGTGGGACAAAAAATCGTCAAGTTTTTGTTGTGTGAACATTTTTTTTTTATAAAAGATGTATACTGAACTAAAAATAGAGCGACGTAGGATAGCTAAACGAGACAGGAAAGAGACACAATAAAAAAAAAGATTTAAAAAAGCATATGACGCAGAAAGGTGGAGGGAAAAAAGGAAGGAAGGAAAGTAAAAAAAGTGAAGTTTAGAGGAAGAAAGAGATCAGGAGGGCTGGAAATGTACGAGGTATATTACTTTCTGCGGAGCAGTAAAAAGTTACGAAGGAGGAGCTTAAACGAGTTGAGCAACACTTGCTCGTCGAATGCGGGTGAGGAATTTTTTTTTTTCATGTCTTACCATATCGTAGCGAGGGAAGGTGCGTGAAAAAATAAAAAAGTGCGCTCCTTGATTGCGGAGCCTATTTTGTCCTGTAGTATCTTTAAACGTCAAACCATAATTTTTTCTCTCGGTTTTTCTTTTCAAAGTACTGCAAAAGCATAACATGTGCATTAAGCTCACTGCGCAGTCTTTAGTTTCTCGCTTGTAAACTATAATTGGTGTTATGTATACATCGCTTTTGTGAGAGGAAGTATCTCGTTACCAAACTGATTTCGTTTTAAATTCTTTTGCCCGTAGTAGTAAATCTTTGATTTGCCTTCATTTTTCAAAAGTTTTTTTTTTTTTGTAAAAATAAGACTTTTCATTTTCATAAAGTACATTTGTTTGTAGTAAATGATAATGATAATATTAAAAAATCTACATGACGAAAAAATGTAAGAGATTTAAAAACAGTAGGTAACTATGTAAGATAACTATGTAAGAGTTTATTTATTCAGGAAAAAAATAGCTCGTGTAATATTTTGCATAAAAGTAGAGGTCACACTTCTTACAAACTAAAACATTTACGTACAAGACAAGAAGAATTATTTAATGAATAATGAAGTAACACAACTTATTGTTAAAAAAAAAAAATTTCCAAATTGGTTTGAATCAGAAACAGTGTATTTAATTTTAATTGATCTAGTTTTCCGACACCTCTTACATTGCTTACAATAATGCCTTTTCTCCCAAGTCCAAAATGTTGATGTTACTCCTTCAACCCTCTTAATTCGTATCTCAAGTTCAACTCGACTTCAAATCCTCTTCAACTGCTTGTTTAATCTTATCTCTTACTTGGCATATGGTGCACTTCAAGCCTTTTGTTATCATAATGTGGAATAGCAAGGGCCAGAAAGTAACGAGATCTGCAAGTCTTTCGCTCACGGTAAGCCTGCAGCTATTCAAATTTTCGCAACTTCTAACCACTTACCGCCAAGTACCAACTCTTATCAGCAGCTTTTCATAAGCTTTCTCACTCTCCCACTTTAATTGTCCAGTAGTTATTATCGTGTTCGGACTTTTTTGTATTTTAAAAATTTACCATCCATTTAAATGATCTTTAAAGAAATATTTTTACGTTTGAATCCATGAAAATTAAGATTACAGCTTCCTAAAGTTCTAGAATCACGTTTATGTGTCAAAGGACGGATTCTCTTTTTGGAGTAATATTTATTAATTTACAGTGCATCTGCATTTCTTGATTTTATTGAAAATAATAACTTTGTATCACGTTCGATGGGTTTAAATCATCTTACGTATAATTAATCATCGCTGTAGCTCTTTTCTCTGAACTGCATTTGAATTTTAGACCTCAATTAGAAATTATCTGTTACAAATGTTTTAATTAAGAATATTTTTACTCAGAATACGAATATTTTGTTGGTTTGGAGTTCAGTTCATATTATTGTTATTGCTATTATTATTATTATTATTATTATTATTATTATTATTATCATTATCATTATTGTTGTTGTTTTGTTGTTGATGTTGTTATCATTATCATCATTGTTATTATCATCATCATCATTATCATCATCATTATTATTATTATTATCATTATTATTGCTGTTGATGTTGTTGTTGTTGATGTTGTTATCATTATCATCATCGTTATTATTATTATTATTATTATTATTACTATCGTTATTTTTACTATTTTTCTGATTCTTATTAAGATTAAAATGACTTCAACCATTGAGAGCTGCAAGAATTTGAAACATTTCTGGTGGGAGTATTGCAATCTCGATTTCAATCGTACTTGCAATTGCAACTTAAATTCAAGCATTCTGAGGATAGATCAGTTCATTTATCTAAATGCACGAATAAACATGGTCCTTGACTTTCACCAAAGTGGCCAATTCATGTCGTTAGACGATTTATACTTACGGTAGAAGAGCAATAACACGCAATGGACGAACTTGTTTTGGAAAGTTTATTTTACTTGAAAGGATGGGATCCAACTTGTTCTCGCTTGTCACGGTTATGGTACTTTTTTCAAGTTCATTTCGTTCAATATTCTTTCGGCTAAACTAACTGTAGCGATAAAAAATATTTTTATTAGCAGATCGTTTTATTACTTTTCATGATGACTATACTTACAATCTGGTTTATATGTTACGTATTTGGGACTGTATAATTCTGATACTTTGGATAAATTATGAGATGATAAATTTTTCTCATTTGTTCATTAGTGTTTTTCAACTCACCAAATTTTCTCTGTTCCGGATCGATCGAGCATATGAATATTTTTGTGTGAGATCTGTAAAATTTTTCTGTCTTGTATGTATAGTAAAATGAGAAAAATGTGTTCGAATGTCAATGATGAGCGTTGTCATATTGAAAAGACGTTATTGATTTTGGTTTTAAAAGACGTTCAGTCTGCAACAAACTACATTGACTAAGTGTCACATTCGTTTTTAAGGGGGCTCCTTCACGAAAGTCCCCAAACAGAGATATATCATTTCTTGTAAATAAAAGTCTACTGAATTTAATGGTGGTCTAAATTATATTTCGAATGGGTCAAAATTTTGAGAAATCCGAGCTCAAAGTTGTAACTACTAGCACGTGTTCCTATGGGGCAGCGTGAAAAACAATTTGTTTTCGTTTATAATAAACCTAAATAAAATGTCCCAGCAGACTGAATATATACGTTTTGTAGATGAAGTCTTTCTCTGTAATATGCTGTATTAAAAATTGTGGATAAAGGACCATTTTAGCGAGATATTTGTGATGGAAATAAATAAATAGTGTCCGGGAGGTCAGGAGGTCACGTGGGTAGCAGACGTACTTGTTCACGACATATATTGTTACGGGGTGTACAACGCGGATCAACGAGGCGGAGTCTCTCCACTTCAACCGGGCCTGTGTTGCCCGGATACCCAACGTTGACACTCCCTGTAAAATATTTCGCGGGTCTCGTTCGCCGAGACACCGCAGGGGCCAAATATCGCGGCGACCTTGAACGTCGTCGCCTCTCGCGACGACTTTAATACGACACACGGGAATCGGGCACACACAAAAGGAAGCACTCGCGACCAAGTTTAAAATCAGAAATATATTCAACTAAATAATATAAAATGAAATACAAAATATTACTCGCGGGTGTGTGTGTTACTGTGTTTATGTGTGTGCCTGTGTACGTACGCTCGTTAAGCGAGAATACTCGACGAGCACGCGGCGCAAACTCGCGAACCGGGCAGACAACGCGGGCTAATCTAGGGCCGCTGCCCTTTACAATAAACTGCCTGTTGGCAGGTACTTACGGCGATGCGGGGTCGCTCCCCGACGATGCCTCTCGCAGGCCAAGTCTACACGGGAGCAGTGGAGCGGCTACGCTAAGGTCAGTAGGCGTCCCTACTGGCAGCGTTCGAAGGCCGAGATCGGCGGTATCGGCCTCGGTGACCCTGAGTCCGGCGTCGCCTGCTATCCCAGCAGGACCCGGACACTCAGCACCAAGCACTGTACCGGGAACAGCTCAAGCACAGCCGCCACGACAACAATCGCAGGAACGGAAACACTCCAGAGGACGCGTCTCACGTCCTCCAAAACAGAATTCGCTTCTCGCGGGGGAAATCGCCTTGAGGAAATTGCTTCTCGCAACCCCCAACAAAAACTCGCTTCACGCGCGTTCGCTGGCCCAAGCTAATCTGATCCCTTTTCGGCCTTTTCTTCCCTTTCCATCCTTTCCTAACTGTCCTCTCCGTTTTTCCCTTTTCCTTCTTTCCCTATCGGTCCTAGCCTACTAACGTGGCCTAACGGTGGGGCACCGTTACACCCCCCCGCTAGACGTTGGATACCGGGGTCTCCAACTCTACTACCTAGGCGCCATTCAGGAAGGCTACAAGGACGATGTCTGTGGGCGAGGAGAAAGAAAACACGGAGGGTAGAAGAAAGTGGGGTACAATTTATTAAAGAAAAGAAAAGAAAAGAAAAAAAAGAGAAAAAAAAAAAAATATTGATGTGCCATGGATCGGCTGGTCCTGGACTACAGTCACTCCTGGACCCAGTCTCCGCTTACGCGCTTGAAGCGGTAGTGCTCCAAGCGCCTTGGGCACTCCTTGGAGCGCTTGACGCCTTTTAACCCGCACATATAGCAGCGGACGGGTCTGAGGGAATTACCCGTCGCTTGCGCCTCCACTGTGTGGGCCCTGGTCAGAAGGCGTTCAGCCTCCTGGCGGAGTTGCCGAGCCTCGGCTTCCGCCTTCCTCCTCTCTTCAAGGCGTCGGGCCTCCTCGACGCGCTGGCGTTCTTCTTCGTCGAGACGCTTACGCGTCTCGATCCACGTTTGAAAGAAGGCCGCGAAGCTCTTACGGCCCATGATGGTGATCCTCACCGCTTCAGCGGTCGCGACCGAGGAGCCGTGCTTGTTCACGAAGGCCTCCACCCTTGTGAACGCGGCGAGCGCCTCCCGGCGGCTCGCCACGACCTGATCACGGGCCTGGTCAAGACACTCCTGGATACTTTCCCAGGTATCCTCGGAGCTTGCCGGAGCCTCGTGGGTCGGCGATTGCGGAGCCTCTAGGACCTCTGGGGTGGATAGCTCTTCCGGCGTGAAGTCCGTCTGGACTTCTTTTGGGGGCTCGATAGCCAACCGCGGAGTCGCCTTCGCCTGTAGGTTGAGGCCCCTTTGGAACGCCTCGATGAGTTCGTTGGCCTCACGCTCGGTGTTGGTGCGTTTTAGGCGCCTTATCAGTTCGCCCAGACTGATGGATGGCGACAGCTCCATCTGTAATACTTCTGTCCCAAGAAAACAAAAATAACAAAAAGTGGGGAAGAAGAAGAAAACACAATTAGTTGGGATGGAGGCGCTTACAAAATCAATTTTTTTTCTATTCTACGGGGCCGCAGCCATCGCATATCGCTCGGCGATTGACCCGTCGTTGGGTCGCATGTTCGGACGTCGTCGCGTGGTCTGCCTTCAATCGCAGGCGTCTTAGCCGCGGCGGATGGCTTCGACGCCACGGTCGTTTTTCGCGGGCGGCCTCGCTTTGGCCTGGCTGATCCGGCAGCCTCGCTTACATCGGATGGATTCGCTAAAGGCGGGTCGCGCTTCGCCTGTTCGCCGCTTTCCAACGGTGGTTGAGGAGCGCTAGCCACTTCTTCTTCTTCGGACCCCGAATCTTCAGGAGTATCTTCTCCCGCCGTCGCTGAGGGTCTGCTCACGTAGGGCTTCAGCTGCCTCACGTGAATGGGGCCTGATTGCGTGCCTTCCTCGGATTCCAACTCGTACGTGTTAGAACCCAATGCCCTCCGAACGGTAAAGGGGCCGGCGTACCTTGGGGCTAATTTCGCTGCCACGCCTTGCGTTGCCGAGGACAAGACATGGTTCTCCCGCCATACCTGGTCGCCAGGAGCGTAGACCACGTCGCGATGCTTGGCATTGTAATGCCGAGTGGCATTGGCCTGTGCCTTATCGTTTCGCTGATTTGCTTCTACGTGCAGCATCGGCAGACGCTCCATACGCTGCTTCCAGCTCTCTATTGCCTCATCCTCTAGGCGTTGCTGGGCCGTCGAATCGACCTGTCGGCGCATCGTACCTGGGGCGTACGGTTCTCTACCGCTGTTAAGCATCGCGGGGGAGAGGCCTGTGGAAGCGTGCCTCTCTGTGTTGTAAGCGAACACATGTTCGGGCAGCTTCTCGTCCCATGACCTATGATTGGCTTCGATAAAAGCTCGAATCATGGTCTTGATGGTACGGTTCAAACGTTCAACCGGGTTTGCCTGCGGGTGATACGGCGGCGTAAGCATGTGCCGTATGCCCAGGCTCTCCAAAAACCCATCGACGTCTTTGTTCCGGAACTCGGTGCCATTATCCGTCAACAACGCTTCCGGGGTACCATGTCGACAGATGACGCGCTCTCTCAGTGCGCTCACAACAGACTTCCCATTGGCTCGCCGTAGCGGTACGACTTCGGCCCACCTCGTAAATAGATCCTCGATCACGAGGATGTATTCGTGGCCGTGCGTTGTCTTTAGTAGGGGGCCCATCATGTCAGCGGCCACTACTTGCCATGGAGCGGTGATGATCCTACGCCCCATAAGTCCTGGGGGTAACCGCTGGTCTACCTTGGTTTGTTGGCAAACCAAGCAGCTCCGCACATAACGGGCAACATCCTGGTAGTATCCCGGCCAGTAGTACAACCGGGAGACACGCGCGAACGTCTTCTCGCGGCCAAGATGGCTGGCAGATGGTGTATCATGACACTCCTGAAGCACTTGGTCGTGCTGGCTTTTAGGTACCACCAGCTTCCAGGCTTCCAGGTCACCGAGAGTTTCATCAACCGTGGAATCGGGACGATATGCATACAGGTATCCCCCGACGATTTTCCATCGCGGTTGACCACGTGGGTCGTCCCGTACCTTCTGTACCATCTCCTGGTACCAAGGATCTCCAGCCGGGGGTTCCCACATGAGCGCTGCTACAGCGCCACTCTCATCATCCTCATACAGTCGAGACAGGGCATCGGGTACGCAATTTTGCGTCCCTTTCCGGTGTTCAACCTCGAAGCCATGGCTTTGAAGTTCCATGGCCCATCTTGACAGTCGTCCAGTCGGGTTGTTAATACTAACCAACCACCGGAGACTGCTGTGATCGGTCACAACCTTAAAGCGTGTCCCTTCGATATAAGGGCGGAACTTTCGCGTCGCCCATAAAACCGCGAGGCATTCTCGCTCTGTCACACTATAATTGCGCTCAGCCGGAGTCATCGAACGGCTTGCAAACTCCAGTACTCTTTCCTGACCGTTGACTATCTGGGATAATACGGCGCCTAGTCCGGAGTCGCTGGCGTCCGTTTGCACCACGTATGGACTCTTGGGATCGGGTCGTTGTAACACTACCGAAGACGTCAGCAAAGCCTTTGTCTGTTCGAAGGATCGTTGCTGTTCATCTTTCCAGTCGAACGGCTGATCCTTACGCAACAGCCTGTTGATCGGTTCTACTACCGTCGAATAGTTTGGCAGGAACTTCCGGTACCATGAAACCATGCCTAGGAACCGCCTAAGTTGTTTCAGATTCTTCGGAGCCGGAAACGCCGTAATTGGTTCCAATTTAGCCGGATCCGGTCGTAAGCCATCTCGGTTCACGAGGACGCCAAGGTATCTCACCTCGGGTTGACAGAACTCACTCTTTCCTCGGTTGAGGGTGAGTCCCGCTTCGCGCACGCGTTTCAGCACATGCTCTAGCCACTTGAGATGCTCCTCGAATGTCTCGGTGACAATTATTATGTCATCGAGGTAGGCATAGGCATAGGGCTCGAGCTCCGGCCCAATGACGCTGTCGATTAGCCGCTGAAACGTCGCCGGCGCATTACTCAGGCCAAACGGTAGCCGTCGGAACTGAAAGAGCCCCTTGCCTGGTACGGTTAATGCTGTCACCGGCTTAGCTTTCTCGGCTAGCGGTATCTGGTGGTACGCGCTGCTGAGATCAAGGGTCGAAATAAAACGTGCTTTCCTCAGCTTGCGCAGGATGGTATCCATATGTGGCAGTGGATACGCGTCGGGTGCTGTTACCGCGTTTACCTTCCGGTAATCGACGCAAAACCGATACTTGCCATCCTTCTTGCGTATCATGACCACAGGGCTTGCCCATCCACTATTGGATGGCTCAATCACGCCACTTTCGAGCATCTCGCTCACGTGGGCATGGATGACCTCCTGGATCTTATCCGATACCGGGTAGCACTTCTGCTTGATGGGTCGCGAGCTCGTGACCTCAATCTCGTGCTCGACCCACGTAGTGCAACCTAAAGGAGCTTCACACTCCACATAGCGGTCCAGGAGGGTCTGTAATTCCTCTTGTTGGGTGGACGAGATTTCGTCCAGCCCGACGGCAGCGAGTCGGACCTCACTGGTCGTCGTCACGCCCGCCACCTCTAGAGGAACCTTGGTACCTGGTCCTTTCAACACCAGGACTCTATCAACAGGATCATGGACGGTCCCAAAAGCGTTGATAAAGTTAGCCCCGACGTAGCAATCAGCGTCTAACTCGGGCAACACTATGACGTCTACGTCCCGTTTCACCCCTCCCAACTCGAAGGGTAGGGTGACGAAGCCTAAGGTGCGTGACGGTCGCCCGTCGGCCATAGCCGCGCTCCCTAGCGTGGGGCGTAGTTGCCGATGACAGGAATTGGCTATCTGGAGCCCGACTGCTCGCATGACCGTATGCGTAGCGCCAGGGTCGTATAGCGCTCGCAGCTTGTACCCGGCTACTTCCAGCTGTAGCCACCACCGGCGCGCGTCCTCCGATGTAACCGCGGCCTGTGAGGGTTCGGGAGAGGGAGGCGGCATAATACCCTCGCTTACGACTGCCTCCTCTCGTTTCCCTGCCTCTTATTAGGGCAGTCCCGCGAATAGTGGCCTAGGTGATTACACCCGTAGCAACGTGGCTGTGACTCCTGTGAGGGAGACCTGTCTCTCCGGGTGCCAGACTGTTTCGTGCCTGACCCCTTGTTCGGGTTTCGCCTCGGTGAGCGTGAGCCCGAATCTCGGCGTCTATTTGCCTTGGGCGAAGGAGGCGTGGGTGATCGTCGCCCCTGTTGACGGGGCCCGTTTGAAGCGCGAGAACTCTGCTTTGGCTCATTAGCATATTTAGCCAGGCCTGTTCGACGCTTCTCGACGTAGAGAAGGTCAAGCAGCAGCTTCAGCATGTTTTGGTCCAATTCCGGTTTTCTGACCTTTTTCTTGGTCAGCTCATCGACTATTTCTGCCGAGTATTCATCCATCACGTCGAACCCCGCAATTTTTGGAGGATTAGCCAGCTTCTTTGGCAGCTCCTCAATTGCCTTTTGAAGGGCAGCTTGCTCGTTCCGGATGGCCGCTATTTCCTGTACGCTAGCGCTCACAGGTTGGGCTTCGCTTATACCCGCAACCCTGGGCTGTTTCTTGGCCTCAGTAGCCTTAGCCTTGGGCTTGTATGCCGGTTCTGGCAAGTAGAAATGTTCCGGTGGGGGTGGCTCACGGAACGCACTCCTGAGTTCCAAGAGGCGTTCAGCCTCAGTGGCCCTTCGCAGCAGATCTGCCATGCTGTGAACCTCGTCTCGTCGGACTCGATCCTGTAACTCAGGACGCATATTCATGTGGAATAGGTCCAACTGACGTTCTACCGGCCATGGAGGTTGAATTCGCCGCACGATATTCTTAATCTGCGTTAAGAAATTTCGTATGGGCTCACCAGCGTACTGGGTACGCATTTGCGCATCCGAAATCAGGCGGCGTTGCACTTCTTCGCCTGAGCCATACCACTCCTGTCCTGCGGCTACAAAATCAGCCCAGCTGATCCACTGGTCGCATTCGTTGCGAAACCACGTCGCTGCGATGCCAGTCATAAGCTCTGGCAGAGCTTGGAAAAGCTCTGCTTCCGTAAGCCCCGAAGTTGTGCGGCATTCCGTAATGCGCGTGAGGAAGGAGTCAAAGTTGTCATGACTTTCCCCCGTGAACTTTACGTTCCATCGACGGATAATTTGTCCTAAGTCACGGCATCCGGGGTCGGCGTATGACCTACCTAACCCCGATTGTCTTTCCGCCGAGGGCGGGAGACTCCCCCCCGACCAGGCTGAACGTGTGGGGTCAACCGGTGCAGCCGTCTGTGGGGGTAGGTATGGGTACGTCGGGCGTGTTGACGAGCTCACCGTGTATGTGTGGGGCCACGTCGTAAACGCTTGTGGCTGCGTTGTACAAGCAGGTGGTGCTGTTGAGTACCCACTCCTTTGCGGATAGCTTACTGAAGACGTATATGCGCTAGTTGCTGCGCATGATGGGCATATCGCTTGTATCCAGCTGACTGTATTTGCTGGCCATGCATGTCCCATTGTCGTGGGTGGCGGTGGCGCTATGATGTGTGCCGACGCCGACGCTAAGTCAACGTTGTAACGGCCGTGTCCGAATGGTGTGGCCTGTGAACCTGCGAGATTTGTAAACGCTTGTTCGCCAAATATAGTTTCGCGCCTTTTCGCCGGCGCGTTTTCGTTTATGGATGTCACATTTCTCCTTTGTGGCTGATTCTGGTTCGATATGATAGCCGAACTTGTTCGCGTTAAGTTCGCGATCTTTTCATTGGCTTTTAATAGCCTATCCTGCAGCCATCTATTCTCCCTTTCGAGAGCTTGCTCTGACTGAGTTGCTCTAATTTCGTCCGAGTCCCTGACAAGCGAGGACGTATTGATGAGGAGCTCATCTTTATTTGTCCCCAATGTCTGGATATCCAGAGTTTCGACCTGCGTGGCTGTCATTGCCGCCGTCGTTGTGATTTTTAGGAGGTTATTCACCTCCTCACTGTCCCGCACTATTTGTAGCGGGTGCACGGCTTCGACGTCAATTTCGTCATCGTTTGCTTTTGCAAACTCCTCGCAGGCCTGTGTGACCATGAGGTGACGCGCTTTTACACGTCGCTCAATGGCTGCGTCGACGTCTTCCGCCGGTTCAAAATTCTCGGGGACGTATCTCCCCGTCAGCCACTGGTAAAGGCGGTGTGATCTGGCTGCTTTACTACCAGTCGTTAGCAGCTCGAGATTTTCTAGAAAATCGATTCCTAGGTCTTCTTTTATTAATGACCTGCAGAAATCGCTCAATTTATCCTCTTGATCCTGTGGTATCGGTGCCATGATCTTAAGGTCGCACTATACAAAAAAAAAAACTACTGGCAGTAAAGTGCACTGTGCCGCAGCGCAGAGATTAGCTTGGGAGAGAGAGCTGACAGGTAGGGGGAATTTGCGCCAAAGCGTTAGTTGGACGCAACTTTCCGCCTAAATTTCTGCCTTAAGGCTTTAAAGAAAATTTATAATTTAATACAGCCTTATATTTAAAGCTGTCAGCTGTAGGGATATCGATGCCCTCAACTCTCTCTTTTTTATTTGTGCATGTGTGTGGTACAATTTTAAATACAGTTATGTATAGTGTACCTTGCACACGTACACTACTGCTCGTCGCTCTACGAGCCGCGAGAAACCAACAGCCGTGTATACCTGTATACCGTCGTATACGCGCTGTGTACTCTACTTGCGCCGTAGATCAGCGTTCGCCGCCTGTGAAAATCTGATTTCACAGGCTAAGCTTGTTGGCAGTCGAAAATAATATTTCGTCTCAAAATATTATTTTCTTTCTCGCTCGCACTCGTCAGTACAAATTTTTGAGTGCTGGAAGTCCGCAGCGACTCAAAATTGTCACGTAAACAAAGCCGCTGCTTTGTTTACACGCGCGACCTATACGAGTCTGCCAGTGTCTCTCACGTATGCTAACGCGTTCTACGCGTTCTACGCGTTATACACGCGATCTATTTTGTTTTGATGTAGCTATACTGCTACAGCACCTACTTTACTATTGCTATAGCTACAGCAATAGTATTTGTCGTCTACCTTGTAGACGACGTCGCGCGATACCTAACCGTGGGTCCCAGTTCGGGCGCCAATGTTACGGGGTGTACAACGCGGATCAACGAGGCGGAGTCTCTCCACTTCGACCGGGCCTGTGTTGCCCGGATACCCAACGTTGACACTCCCTGTAAAATATTTCGCGGGTCTCGTTCGCCGAGACACCGCAGGGGCCAAATATCGCGGCGACCTTGAACGTCGTCGCCTCTCGCGACGACTTTAATACGACACACGGGAATCGGGCACACACAAAAGGAAGCACTCGCGACCAAGTTTAAAATCAGAAATATATTCAACTAAATAATATAAAATGAAATACAAAATATTACTCGCGGGTGTGTGTGTTACTGTGTTTATGTGTGTGCCTGTGTACGTACGCTCGTTAAGCGAGAATACTCGACGAGCACGCGGCGCAAACTCGCGAACCGGGCAGACAACGCGGGCTAATCTAGGGCCGCTGCCCTTTACAATAAACTGCCTGTTGGCAGGTACTTACGGCGATGCGGGGTCGCTCCCCGACGATGCCTCTCGCAGGCCAAGTCTACACGGGAGCAGTGGAGCGGCTACGCTAAGGTCAGTAGGCGTCCCTACTGGCAGCGTTCGAAGGCCGAGATCGGCGGTATCGGCCTCGGTGACCCTGAGTCCGGCGTCGCCTGCTATCCCAGCAGGACCCGGACACTCAGCACCAAGCACTGTACCGGGAACAGCTCAAGCACAGCCGCCACGACAACAATCGCAGGAACGGAAACACTCCAGAGGACGCGTCTCACGTCCTCCAAAACAGAATTCGCTTCTCGCGGGGGAAATCGCCTTGAGGAAATTGCTTCTCGCAACCCCCAACAAAAACTCGCTTCACGCGCGTTCGCTGGCCCAAGCTAATCTGATCCCTTTTCGGCCTTTTCTTCCCTTTCCATCCTTTCCTAACTGTCCTCTCCGTTTTTCCCTTTTCCTTCTTTCCCTATCGGTCCTAGCCTACTAACGTGGCCTAACGGTGGGGCACCGTTACAATATATACCATATACCTATATATTACATCGCTATACTACACCAACACAGGTGGTCTGGTCTGGTGGTGTACCCTCATATGCACTAGACTGGTCAAAACAATAATTAATTTTTCGTACAAAGTTAAACTACACACATAAATATCATTTTTCCCACTTAATACGTTATTAAAAATATCATAATTATTTTCAGACACATTTGTTTATTGAAAAACAAGACTTTATTTTTTGTTTGTCTTTGACCTCAGCAGTAGTCGTAGGAGCCCCCTTAACAATACATTTTTTTTATTAGATAGTTATCTGGAGATGGTTTATTTCTTTGCACGAAGCTGATATCCGAATAGCTCGTTTTATTTTCGATTCATCGGAAATATATCATCTAAGTTTTAAAAAAAAGTGTGAAATCAAAAAACAATTTTTTTTAATCTATACTGATGGCTAGTAAGTCATTTCAATAGATACCTTGCAAAATAAGGTCTATATTATGAGTAGTACCAAATATGAGAATTTTAGAATCATACGGAAAAACATTTTTAACAATACAAGGCATAAGATCTATTTTTCTAATTGAATCAAGTGCAATAATTTCGTGTTCAACAATTCACTAGTGAATGAAAATGTATTAGAAAAAATTTTTCCACGTTCAAAATTTTCTTTGAATCGATAATTGAAGACTATGTATAGTGTATGCTTATCAATACGAGAACTGAGAAAAAGCTATTCATCACCAGACAGTGTAACACCAGCCGTTAAAAATAAATTGTTTGTGCAAAATTTCTGGAAGATACGCAGAGCAGGGGGGCAGTGTATCAGGATGTAAATAACTATTCTTTAAAAATACACAGGATTTATTTAAAAAATTAGTTCTACATGAGGTGAATAGTGTTACAGGACATCTTTTTAACGTTTGATGTATTAACAAACGTACAAAAGACGTTTTTGTCAAAAATAATCTGTGATTAATGCATTTTCAGCTGATTTTACCTATGTAGCTGACAAGTCATTTTATGTACTTTATTCTATAACTGTCGACACAAGTTTATTTTTCTGCAACGATTAGTTGTTAATGATAAACAATAAAGTGATTTGTTAAAAAAATTATTAAAAAGGTTTTGGTGCTCATATTACGGAAGTTGAAGCAGTGACACCTACAAAAAAGAACTGAATTTAAAATTTAATCATGAGTAGTTTTTTTCTTGATCATGAGTCCAAGCTAAAAGATAATTTTTTTTTTTTTCATTCAAGTAAAACCTACATTTAATATTAATTTGAATTTCTTTTCAAAAAATAAGCTTTAATTTTTTTGTTCCATTTTTGGAAAAAACATCATACGAAATTAATAATCGTTTTATTTCACGAAAATAAACACAAAAATTTGGAACAAACTTTTCGTTACATTTTATTTTGTTTTTTCTTATCTTACTAATCTTATCTTACTAATATATAATAAAATATTTAAACAAAAATATAATATACTAATATATACTACAGTAAAATATTATGGTGGTAAAAAGTAAAAAAATTTAATTATGCTGATAAGTACCGTGCGTTCCTTATGCCATAAAATAATCGTTGGCCCTAAAAGGGCCGTTGATTTGCAGTTCCTTCCGTATTATCTACGAAAAGGGCTTTTTTTAAAGCTGTTAAACATTTAAAATTCCTAAAATGTGTATGTTAAAAAAAAATTCTTTTCTCTCATCACACAACTTTATTATCTATTATCAGAGCAACAAAGTCCTGGAGATTCATCTCTACATTTTTTATCGACAAAAAAAGAAATACATTTTCTACCTATTTAAAAATCTGGAAGATTTAAAAGATTGCTGTGACGGTACAATAAAAAGCTGATCCCTCACGTAATGGTTTCTTTAGTTGTCAATTTTGACACTGCTGCTTCAATCTCCATGAATGTTCCACGTCAGTTTCTTGACGCCTAAAATTGCAATTCACCCTCTTGCAACTTTTGATGTAGAGATCTTTCCCAACGTCTCCTGGTATAACGTCAAAGACGTTGGTGTCTAAAGCACCTTTTTTATTTTGCAGATTTAGTTGTTTTGGTGATCTTAGATGGGGAGATTGTTTAGTGATACTTGTCCAGTGGAGGCTGTCCCGTTGGCTCAAGTTTTTTTTCCTACATAGCTGTTATAGGTTTGCCCAGCGCAGACCTTGGAGAGGATCAGTGATTCCTGGTTGAATGCTTAGAGTCGAGAGGGTAATATAGGGTCGTCGGTCACCGGGTTTTCCAGCCTTGCGACGAACAACTCTGCTCGTGACGTCTGCCAGTGAATGATTGATTTGGTTTAATAGTGGCCGTCTTTAGTTAATACAGTCTTTTAGTCAGCGAATCGCTTTCGGAAATGGTAGTAAAAATGAATTTGTTGGCAAGGTAGTCTAAACTTAGGTGTCCCTTAAAAGAACCGATGGGATTGATGGTTAAGTTGGGAACGTAAATACTTATAATGGTCCTGAAAAGGGCCAATGGTGAACTTTTCAGCTGTCCTTATTATTGTTTTTGATGATGAAGAGCTGGCTGTAGGGGTCTGAATGCGTGCTTCGATGTACGCAATAGCTTTCGAGATTTACAGTCATATTATACCTTTAAACATCAAAAAGATAACTTTCTGTTTTATTTTCGTCATAAGATTGGTGGTGTGACGGTAAATCACGAGCCGTATTGCGTATATTAAAGCACGCAATTAGACCCCTGGTAGCTTGACTCTTACCCTCGAAGTCTCTGTGTACGGAGACCGTGATGGAGGGAGGTACGCTGCTGACCAAAGAATATATCTTGTTTTCGGGCCATTCTCCGGATAACCAACCGTTCATCGTTAGTCGGAGAAGGGGGCCTAGAGAATATCTTCTCTGTGGATTTGCCGTTGGGACGAACACTGAGTACTGAGAAGGAAGCCGGTGTGGCTGCCCGTGCTTCTCAGGGCTGTCTTTTCTGGCTTGCATTTGTAGTAAAAAATTCTCTGACGGCACCAGGTCAGATGGTGGAACGACCACATTACTCTAAATAGTTAGAGCAGGTTGTGCTCTGGCTAGACACGTCTCCTGATATTCTGCTGGAGACGTTATCCGTTACAAAATTTTTTATTGGTGGCACTCGTCAATCCTGAAGGTTTAGGGTGGAAGTAGACCTAGATCACTTGCCATTATTTGAGAAGAGTGTCAGCGGTAACCGGGATATTCCCAGCTGCATGACTAATATTTACATTCTCGATGCAGTCTGATGTACTGCTAGCAGGTGATTGCATTATTTTTTGAGACGCTCTGGCCTGTTATAACCACACTTATTTAATTCTGTTGCAGGTAGCTTCGGTTTTATGTCGACACCACCTAGCCGATTCTACTGAGCTAACGTGAAAAGCAGGCGTATTTTTACAAAACTTTGAGCGTATTTATTGCTATTGTTATTAAATTTTTCAAGATAAAAACTGTACTAAAACTATCTAGGAAGTGTCAAGAATTAGTATGTAAAATTTCAGCTAGATCTGTTGAGTAGTTTTCGCGGTTAGCGATTACGACGGTTTTTGTGACTTTGCTTCATATAATAGTAAGATATTTATATATATATTTTTACATTACAATGAAAAGAAAGAATCACTCAGCTATATGTAACAGAAACAAGCAAAATCAAATAGGTTAATGAATTTCTATTTTTAAAATAAAACGAAATGATCAAAATTTCGTTTTATTTTTCTTTTTAAAAACTAAACTTTCATTTATTTGTGTTCTGTTTACCAATATTATTAATTTCTTTAAAAAAAAAATTATAAATAAATAAAGCCTTAAATTAATAAACAATTTTTTTAGATGTACATTATCACTTAGTTTCAAAAAAAAAAATGTTTAACAGCAAAACCAAACGAAATCACATTTTTTTCTTTTGTTCCGATTCATTATCAAAAAAATTAAACAAACCAAAACGATTCGTTGTAATCGTGTGTTTTTGACGAGTTTTTTTTTAAAAATGACAAACATATTTTTAACTTTGTTTCATTGAAAAAAAAAAAGGTACAGAAAAGTATCGTAAAAGTCTTTTAATTTCAGTACTGCAGAATGGTATCATAGGTAAGAGCATCTTTCTTGTGTAAAAGGAAATGTCATATCAAATATGGAAGGAAGCACACCTTATGTACAGCAGCACATTTATTTCGTGTATAAATGAGAAAACTCATTATAGTGCACATCCTTTGGAAAAGAAATAGGAATCCTAAATCCCTTAGGAAGGTCTAGACATTACATTTTATTGCAAAGTTAAAAGAATGACTCATCATCCTGAAACATCGTCAAATTTCCCGTTCCTTTATTTATTTTTTTTTTTTTTTCATGAGTATCTATTTTCCCTTCCATACCTCACATACCTTCTTCCTTCTTTTTTAGTTTTATGATTCACCCACACACGTATAACAAATCATCTCCCTCACATCTGAATCGTCTCTGACTTTCATGCGTAACTAAATTCAGAGCTTGATCCCCTTCCTCCTTTTTTTTTTTTCATTTCCACTCCCCGCATAATCCATGAAAGCTACGTTTGCCCGCATGCACAACAAGTTTCGAATGAGAACTAAAAACTTCTGGCTCTCTTTTTTCATCTTTTTCTCGAAGGTCCCTCCATTGTATTGCTCAGCATCCTCCTCTGCCCCTTATATTACATCCCTCGCGCAGTTTAATCATGGAACATTAATCCAGAGGGTGGTTGCAAAAAATACCGCTCGTAACTGTTGACGCTAAAACTTTCAGAGAAGGAAGAGGAAGTACTAAGAGCGAGTTGAATGAAGAAGCATACAGCAGCCTGGCTAAATATAGTGCACAAAAAGAAAAGTACAAACAATTTAAAATATACATGTATCACATTTACTTAACTGATAGATAAGTTGATTAAGTGAAGTCATGAAATACGAATGCCAACGAAGAAAGTGAAACTCTAACTTGGTTGTGAAGCTGTGATCATGTTTACAATTCCAATTAAGATATTCTAAAAAAGTTAACCTCAACGAGTCTTTGTTCTAGACATGGCTCTTTTATGCATAAGTTGATTTACTGTGCAAGTAAGATACGTGAGCATCGCATATTTAGTTTTAACAATTAATTGATTCCATAGTATTTATAAAGACGTGCTGTGGTAAATAATAGTATAAATACAACTAATATCCTATTGAGTTTTGATTGTCTACTTCTTTTTTTTACAGCAGTAAGTCTACGAAATTATAGATTTTAGACAATAAGTAACGTGTTTTGTCTAACGCCAACTCCCACACAAATCTGTTTGCACAGACTATTAGAGAACATTTTACGCAAATATCCTTCCTATACTGCACGCTAACCCTAAGTTTGTCTAGTGATGGTAAGCGAGAGTATGGGAACACGTGTGCGAGGAGACATTGGCAGAAAAAAGTCACTTTTTTTATGCATTATATTCTCCATCGCTGTTATGTTTGCATTCTTGAAAGCTCTGCTCTTGAGAGTATTTTCAAGCTTTCAAGAGTGTAGAAAACTAAAGAAACAAAAAGTCGTAAAACGCCAAGTTCTTTGTGCTTAACTCAGATATAATATCGCCTTTTTTTAACGAATAATAAAGAAATAAAATAGTACAAAGTGCGAATTGAGTTTTTTTGATTCTTTATGTATACAAAGGTGCTGCTAAATTTTTTTGTATTCCTTATGTACGCAAAGGTCTTTTAAATTTACTGCAGATTCAAATCATCCAAGATAAAAATTCGCGTGTAAGATCAAGTAAAGAAATAAAGTTAAAAGTAAAAAAAAAATTGTTTTTCAAATTGAAAATTTTAATAAAATTATCAATCAATAATTACTCTAAGACTTTTAAACATTCAGTCATCATTAACATGTGAATGATACTTATTGTCCAAGGATTCTTGAAAAATAGTTTCCTTTTAACTTGTTCCTCGTTTGTTTGCTTGTTGTAAGAATTGTCCAAAGTTTTTTTTTCTGTATCGTGCTAACTTTACTACAGTGTTTTACAATTCGTAAAAATAAGAAACTTTGACATTAAATTAAATTTATGATGCATGGTAAGTTTTGATTAAAAGTTTTGAAGTATTACCCTTAAAATTACAGCCCCATCGATGTATACCATCATAAAAGTGCAGTTTTACTGAAGTAAAAAAAAAATGATTTGTTCATTTCATGGGACAACTACTAAAAAGTTAAGTATCACACATCACTCCCAAATAGAATTACTTGGACGTTTGCATCTGTCGTATATTGTCGCTGTTAGAGCGTATAACAAAAGTACTTTGAAAAAAGATATAAACATGGTTAGAGTCAGACGCTATTTTATGAACAGGATTTGATAATAAATTCGACGAGGACTGTTAGCGAAGTACAAAGCTTTGCTCCTAGAGTAAAAATGTATTATATTCCATGTATCACCATCTCCTGTTACAATTATAACTTTGATAAACAGTGTATTTTTTTACCAAAGAATATTGCGCTGAAAATCAAGTTATCTGAGATTTGATTACAGAATCATCAGTTCACCAATTGTTTTCCTTTCGAAAAGAAATACATTTTTTCAAAAAATTTTCCAAAATATTCACAAACCTGATCCTGTGACTAAGAGGCATCTCCAGTGAAACGGAAAATTCCGTTTGTCTAGTCAAACATTAAAATTGAATATTCCCTACTCGACACAAGAAGGACAAATACTATACAAAGTGAGGTAAAACCTAGATGATGAGTGAGCTAAAGTCAGCGAAGAGCGACAGTCCTAGTAATGGGTTGATATAGAGAGAAGTAGGCTTGTACCGTACATCTCAATGTCCTTTATCTGTGTCTCTTCTAAAACCAAGCGAATAGAATCATTGCAACGAACATTAATTTTGTCTATTTTCATAAGAGATAAACGTCTGTTGTACTACCTTAGAATTCATAAAATTTAATAAATAACTAGTTTAACTCTAATTTTGGAGCATTTACATCTCTTGTTTGTTTTTTGTACCTATATAAATGTATTAAGGATGATTTTTTGGCTCGTACCCTATAAAATTTGTTTTTCCATACATGTACTTAATATCTCTTCCCTTTGTAATAAGGTAAGAATGTTACCTCACTACAAATAAAGGCATTGATAATTCATCGAAGAGACGACAGCTGGAGCGAAGACTACTTGTAAAATGAAGTTGCCGTTGCAAATAACAGATAAATACTCTTCATTGTGATCATCCAAAAACTTTTCCGAAACAGTTTGCGTGAAAGTACTAGTATTGCTGATACCAAGAACGTTTCTATCATATACTGAATTTCTTCCTATCATCTTCTAGAGATCCAGTACATCTACATACAGTACGTACGTATAAACTATGCTCCATGTATACGAGATTTTACACGATACTTTGTTTCTTAAATGTGATAGTTTGATTAAATAGTGTGGATTCATAAATAATTATCATGGTATTACAATACTTATTGTGAACGTCTCATGTTTAAGTGTGATATCTAATAGAGCCAAGGCTATTTGAATTCTAAGAAATACGTGCACTTGAAACGCCGTTGAATCAGCTCAATATACTCAAAAATACACACCCAAGGTGCGTAAAGACCTTGGTCAAGCTATAGAAGCTTACAACAGATTTGAATGAAACCATCAAACTTTTATGTTTGACCGATCTAATGAAACAGCAAGTTTCACGAGTTCATTAAAATAAAAAAGTTTTTGAAAAAGTTAATTTTCATTAATATTTCTAAATTAACTATGATATTGATCAATCCAATATAAATTTTGTGTTAAATTAGCGATGGATTTCTTCACTTGTCTAAACTGTAAATTAAGAGAGAATCGTTGTAGAATGTAAAAAACAAACTTTGTCATTTCATAACAAATTGTGTTCATCCATGTTTTTGCTAAAGATAGTAGTTTTCAAAGAATGTCATAGTTTTAGATCACACAATTTGATAAGTTATGATAATAAAACATATAAAATGTGTTCATACTCTAAAAAAATACTTGATATTACTAGGCATTTACGACGTTTACATAAATTTTTTAAATGTTTTCTTAGGCTAATTTTTAGAGAAAAAAAAGTCTTTAAGCCACCCTAATCCACATCAGTTGTCATGAGAAAGAGCGATTCGATACTCTTTTATCTACAGTTACTGTATAGTTTAAAAACAAAAAAATGCTAACTTTTTTCCGATCACGGTATTTATAAAGTTGAATGGCAAAAGTTCTATGAAATCGCTATGAGTACCTTTACTCTCTTGAGCTTTTTTTCATCCGTTGTGCAATAAAACGATATGCATGTGATATCGAAAAAAAGAATCAGTTTCGTTTATAACTGCACTATGCAGTAAATAAAACCCTCGAATAGTACAGTCATGTTAAATTTTTTTTTCCTCCCTATATTCGCCCACTTTTTTCAAACAAACAAAGTCATTTCACACGAGCAGGTCGAATAACGGCCGCACTTCACAATATCCGATAACTTCCATTGGAGAAGTAGATGTTAAGGAGGGGCAGTGACGTTATCTGGAATAAATGCGACGAGTGTAGCACAAAAGAGAAAAAGCGGTCCTCACAGACAAGGAAAACTTGATGTTCATGTATAGTTACTACGGGGGGATCATAGGAAAAAAAGGAAAAAAATGAGACATCGATGCACTGTTAAGGCCCGCAATCTTTCGGTATTACTAGTGTTGCTTTTATTTTTGGAGAAAAAAATAAGAATGCGAGAGTTACACTGGATGCGCTGTGATGGGGAAGCGAATTTATTGAATATGTGAGTGCATAATCCAACGAAGTTTTGAAAGTAATATGGGGCATGCAACTTCTTCGTTGAAACAATTGTTTTATCTATTCCAAAAATGAATCTAAAGCTTCAAGTAAATAATTTCAAAAGACATTTTTGCACAACAAGAAGCAAATATTCTACAGACAGTTGTCAGAACAACGAATTTTAAGTCAGCGTACGTTTGAAGGAAAAAATGTTATGTATCGTTAAAGTGTATGTTATCATTGTCTGTGTTGTCATTATTGTTACGATAATAGTCGATATCATCGTTTATGATTTAAAAATCAGTTACTATTATTATTATTATTATTATTGTTATTATTATTATTATTATTACTACTATTGTTATTATTATTATTATTATTATAATAGTTATTATTATAATTATTATTGTTGTAGTTATTATTATTATTATTATTATTATTATTATTACTATTGTTATCATTATTATTATTACTATTGTTGTTATTATTATTATTATTATTATTATTATTATTATTATTATTATTATTACTGTTACGGACGTCAGCTAGCTTTAGTTTGAAACGTCAATGTCCTCACATGCGCGCCAAAAGGCGCAAATTCAGGTGGTCATCAGCACCACGCCACCACGAATCGCTCCTTAATACCCCTAGACAATTGCAAAAATACTGTACCAGCAAACTATTAAACTCGGAACACCTACTTATATGAAATTCCACAGGGTTCTTCATCACTACTTCCAACACAATGGTAGTGAAAAGCTATATAAAGAGGAAAACAACACCTAATCAGCAATTGACCAACAACTTACACTGTAACTAGACCTAAGCCTTTAATAAAGAATATACTAAACGGGATATTGTCTCCTTACCGAATACCTGCAACGGGATATCGTCTCCTTACCTTACTTACCTAAACAGCGGAAAAGAACCCTTACAGGGACATTACAGATGTAAGTCACCTATACTTATATCTGTGACATTAGGGATATAAGTCACCTATACTTGTATCTGTAACACTACTATTAATTCAATTATTATAATCATCTGTGAGATTTGTATTTGGGGCTCGGTGCTAATTTCAGTATTTGTACAGTTTAAGATAACGCTGTGAGTCTACGTGAACTTTGTGTAGTTGACTCTCCATGCCAGTTCTGCCGGGTCTGTCTGAGATTAAAAAAGTGCTAGTGACTAAGGCTTTTTTTTTGTTCTTACACTAATTTATATAATTTTAATTTAATTTGTTTGTATCTTGTCAAAATTTTTAAAGATAACGTAGATAGAAAGAGATAGAATTGTTTGAATAAACGCGTAAATTTAATTGTAAATTGAGTATTATCATTTTATTTATCTATTTCCATACACGCATACATCTGATATTATCAGTATTATTATGGTTATAATTATTATTATTATAATAATAATCATTATTATAATTATTAATATTATTGTTGTTATTATTGTAATTATAATAATAATAATAATAATTATTATTATTATTATTATTATTAATATAAAAATGTGTAACTTTTATTGTATGTATTTGCGTGAACGAAAATACTGATTGTAAAGTATCTTGATTTTACCTTTTTTTTTAATACAGTGAAACAAGATAAAATCATTTGTCTAAGAGGGTCAAATGGAAATATTTATTAGTCACTAACGAAATCAATGTGCAATAGATAACGATATCTGTAAATGCCTGAAGGATTATTTTCAAGTTATACAATGAATCTCTTTTAACCGTATCAACTAATTTATGATACAATATGACAGAATGTCTATGATAAGTGATAGAGCATTTATTTTCATAGTAAAATATGTATCCAGTTATTATAGGATGATTATTTAAAAACAAATTTGTAAGATAACATGAAGTCAAATATGTGACTGATAAATGTTACTTTTGATTAAGGTACAGCTGAGCAACCTTTTTTAAAAAAAAGAAAGACACACTATTGGCAAAATATATCACTACTTCCTTGATAGATAGACTTTTTTTTTAAATCAGCACTAAAGTAATTAAAAATCCATACAAACCTGGACTGATTAGGGTACAGCAAGTTACTCTAACTAAAATATCAATTTTTAAGGTACTTTTACTAAATATCAATTTTTTTTTATTAGAAGACACATGGATTAACGTAACCAGTGACATTGTTTTAACAAATATATTGTCATCAAAATTGGTGGATAAAACAATAGTTAACCTACGAAAGAGAACAAGCCTCAATAGACGCAGCTGTAACTGTCAAATACATAAAGGTGGAAAAATTAACAAAAACAATAGACAGTCCGAAAAGGATGCTAGCATTCGGGATGTCTCACAACACTTCTCCTCCCTACCTCCTTAAAATTTGATCATTACTCTAATTTTGTTTGATATTACTAGTTTTTTTTCTTGCTTTACTTACTCAAACTTGAATAAGCTTTGATCCTGATGTCTATGTAGGCTAATATATGAATAAAGACATTGATGTCTGTTAGGTATGGCTTATGGAAAAGTACGTTTATGTCAGTAACAATCATTACAAGACACATGAGATAATTTTTCATAGTGTTTGCTTACAAAGAGTTGCAATAATTGATCTCATGGGCTCACTTTCTCATGTTTGAACATTAAAAACTGGCATTTTTAAAATGCACATCGACAATAACAAAGTAAGTTATTGTAGTTGGATGTATGATAACCAAGCACACATTAAACTACAGGTATATGAATTTATCACAAGAGCAACCGTGAGCTTCAAAAATCAAATTATTTCGTGGGGTACATAACAGTTAATTACAATAGTTTTGGACCTTGAGGCAAGAATATTCAACAATAACAAACTAAAAGCCTTCTTTTCGTCAATAAAGACATCACTATCTGCCTGTAAAACACGTACACCAACAAGTATTATACCATCATGTGGCAAAGCACGTACGTATTTACTATATCCCTTCGCATCCCTCATTTTCTAGGGATTAATTCCCACGTACGCGCGCTAAACTTGGCCCGATCGGTCACTCGTCCACAACGTAATAATAGTACGAAATGCGCGCACGTGTACGATGCGACGTGAGTATGTCTCTAATTATGTTAGAAGCGTGACCAAAACTTCGTGACATCGGATTCTATTCGAAAGTTTCGAAGAAATATACTTATTTACCCTCTTTTGCGACGATTATTCTATCTCATTTTAGGATATGTTCAATCCTGATTTGTCCATTATATTTTTGTATCCATACACACGTCTGAGTCCTACAAATCAATAAAAACCACAAATGTCAACGTACAGTGAAAGAAACAATTGTGAAGTATGGTTCAGGAGCCGATTCACATTCTTTATTTGAAAGCTAAGGACTCAGGATCCGTAATATATTCATGATGAAGTAGTTTTAACATTAACAAGAGACTTTCCAGATACAAAACATACAAAAATAAAATATTAGGTCAAATACAATGTTAAAGTATTGAAAAACTATTAATTAATAATTCTTAAAAAATGTGATAAAATTACATTGAAATACAATGGTATATTTATTCAAATAGTACACTTCTAATAAACAGATGTAACATTTTAGGATCAACATAAATTCTGTACTAGAGAGTTACAAAAATGAATCTTCAAACGACTAGTTTAGGACGTTCCAAAAGTAGTATGTAGATTTGTTTTCCAAAAGTCCGTTTGTCGATTTAAACTTAAACACTGACTTATATCTGATTTTACAGTTTCAATAATTCAATTTTAAATAAAGCCATTCAGAAATGTTGAAGCTTCACAGTCTGCTGAACTAAGGTAAGGCAACTATTTCTTGCTGCCCTTTCAGTGGGTTTCACGAATGACGAGAATTGATGATCATTTTGGGATACACTGATGTAGCAGCAAATGCTAAGAAACTGTGTATGAGATATTGTATACGGAACTTCAATGGAATAAATTTAAGCTTGCACTACACAGGTGTTGTACATATTCAAATTTTTGGATGCCTATATAACAAACCTTCGTCCGGCTTTCATGCATTTACCAAGTCTAAAACAAGCTTGTCTAAAATATATCAGAAAAATATTTTTTAGTTCAATATTAGGCATCTTTCCCTCAACAAGTGTTGCTTAAAAATTTTCAGTACCTAACTATATAGCCCTAGATTTCTGGTCATTAACGAGCAGATCTCTTTTGATAGTCCGTAAGGAACAGTAATGAAAGGAAGAGAGGTCCATTTTCTAGTATGCAATAATTGGGCAAGGAATTACTAGGCAAGATCCAGCCACGTAATAAACAAGCTGGTATATAAAACCATGATATGTTTGAACTTCAAATGTATTTTTGACAGGTGGTAATTATGATAACAGAGAAAAATGCTGGAATAAATTTGTTGGCTTTGTACCAGTGCATAGCAGGAGCTAAAGAAGTGGAATAAGAGTATATGTAGATCATGGTGTATACAAAGTCCTGAATGGGTGGGCACGTATGGTAGATTTCTCGAAGTATTTGTGTACACGTTTGTATGCAAATATATAATACTAGCGGGTTCTTTCTCACTCCACTCCTCTAGTTCTGCTCTGATTTTCTGTACTGTACAAATTGCACATTGCTGTTAGCTTTCATTCTATAAAGCTGCTGTGATAGTAGTACCGCATTTAGCTCTTACTCCTATTTCTGGCTTTTTTTACACACCAGATACTCACAATTCATTAGTGCAAAGAGTTTTCATTACTTTTGATTAGTTGAAAATCAGATTTTTTTCTAATTTTAGAGTACGTGTATGTAACGAGAGGTAGAAGATCCAGCAAAAAAATAAATGAACTCTTTCTTTTTTAGATATATATCAAAGGGTCCGTATTACTGGTGTGTCAAACAGAAGAAAACGAGTAGATGACCCTGTATACATTCTTTCTATCTCTCGTTTTTTGATAACAGAGCAAAAGTAAAACAAAAAAAAAAGAAACAAATAATCAACCATTATTCATGCGTCATATCCTTGCCAGCCTTCGTCCTCCCTAGTTTTTGCTGGCACATAACGAATACTGGTTGTTTGTTGTAGCCCTGTTGATATAGACGATTAGTCGTTTCTACATCTCTCTATGCAGGGCGTCAATTTTCAGCTGGACAAGCAAGTCCTATTCTACATTACAACTGTTGTTACGCACTGTTTGTACCTTTATATGGAACTGGATGCCTATTCCAGAATCTTCTTTTGGAGTTCACGAAGACCATTTACGATGTAAGTGGATCGAAAGCCAATAAGGTTTCGAATTAGTAACTAATAGATATAATCATAAGCATGCTCTTGTGATGTGCACGTGCTTGCATGCATAGAAAAGATTTCAAGCTGGCTATAAATGAAACGGTCATAGTCGATTAGTCAAGAGCAACAACTAGACGCAACAGATGAACCACTCAGGCTGGAGGGTGTTTTATTCTCGCGGAGCACTGCCAGGATGTCGAGAGAGTGAGAAAAAACTTGTTGGAACTTTTGCACTTTCCTCAATTTTTTTTCTTCTATCTAGTAACTGTCAACATTCTTTTGCTTTCTTCTGTAAAGAACAGATAAAAACATTTGAAAATTAGAATGTTATTACAACGCAATTTTAATGTTTTTTTTATTTTACTATGATAAAAGGACCATTATGCAAAACTCTGTGTGGCTTTGCGTTGCATATAAAGAATAGTACTGTTCAATAATTCTCAGTAACTCTTAATTCATTAATGAAAGCACCTCTTCCTAGGACTAATAGAAGCCTGAAGTTTTTAAAAGATTCCTTGCTGTATGTGTCAATGTATGAGTATGCACATAGTGAATGTAGTGCAATTATTTCTGCCATATAATATTCTTTAGATTGATTTTGATTCAACTAGGCATGTTTTACTAATTTTTTAATTGTTACCTACACAGACAAATATGAACCCCAACTTATCGCATTAGGTTTATTTTTATTTTATCATCCACATCTTTGAGTAATTAGCTAATTTAATTAATAAGTAACCCCTTGATTCATTGTTGCAGTGATGCTTTATTCTACTAATCATGTACAGTTGAATGTGCAAATGCTGAAATAACAAAAACAATAACGATAATAATCGTAATGACAGAGATAGTAGTAGTAAAAAGAAATTTAAAAAAAGAGTTGAGAATAGAAATAGACTAGCACATCGTTGTTATTACAAGTGCGTGGCGATAACGAGAATTCTTGAAAGAATCAGCTTTTCGTACGTATTGCAGGAAGTGTGGGTGCATCAATCGGTATATTGGAGTTGTTGTACAATGTGATGTCCTCAATTGTTATCACCAGTCTTGTTCGACGATTACAGTATGAAAAAGGTTATAAATGTATGGTTATATCCTAAGCAAGTACGAGTTTTTACTATACCCATCTTTATGACACTGCTGCATGTTTGTGAAGAAAAAAATAGAGATTGAGATAAAGAGAGAGAGAGAGAGAGAGAGAGAAACGAGAGAGGGGAGATAACGAGGTATCATTTTTCAACAATAAATGATTAAGGATGAGGTTCGAGTATGCTTATGTATATGTATACATATATATGAGTGACTGCATAATTACGGCTAGTCAGCCGGATACAAAGAACATAATGTCAACTGCGTCACTTAGTACAATCCCATAGTTTGATTTAGTTTAATTATTTACTTTAGTATACTATACAAGAAATGTGTAAGTTATAAAAATAATTAAAAAATGTGCAATGCATGCAAAAGTCTTCCTACAAAATTGTTCCTCATAACATCATAAGCTTTCTTTAATGATCAAATATTTCGTAAAATTACATTCATCTATTAAAAAAAACATCAGAATAATAATTAAGAAGTCGTGTGGAGAAACGTCACATCATATCAAAGTCGTGGTATGTACTTAGTAAAATCTTATGCAATGAAAAAATGTTTTTTAAACACTAACGGTAGAAACAAAATCAGAAACCCGCTTAATATTAACAAAAATGGCGATGAATAATGAACAAGAGTCGATGGGCTAGTAAAACATATTGCTATCCTCTTTCTTCTTTTACACCTTTTTTTCTGGTACTTTCTCCTGATTAAGCAATGTAAATATAGACTATAGATGGTACAGAATTAGCTAATTGAATGCTTGGGGAAACAAAGTGCTGAAGACGCTAATTTAGAAAACATCTGTGTTTCTGCAATAAGGTCACGTTTACTCGATCAATTGTTCCATTGGTTAACAGAGTTGCATTTAGAATGCTGAGACAATCAGCTTTTATCTGCAAGAACTGGTATTAACGTAACCTCATGAGCTTTTGTTACATTTTGTGTTTTGTTACATGACTCGACTTTTGTTTTTTCGTAAAATAAAGTTAGTATTGATCGAAAAAAAAATTTTTTTTACAACAAAGTGCTACCATGAAATCGAGATATAAACTCTAACGTTTATGAGTTAACAATTGTTGTTAAATATATTTTATAACTGATTGTACCAAATAATTGCATTATATGTATACATACATTGCAATGTGTAAAATAGAGAATAGTTATGGTTTAACATTTTTACTGCTTTCATTATGAGTCATTGATAAATAATCCTATTTTCTTCCCGTCAATGACCGTAGAAACACGGACTTTTGACCTTGCAAAGAAGTAAGATCAATAGTTGATTCGGTCAAAATATAAATGTATTTAAAAAAAAATTTTTTTAATTATTAGTAGTTAAAATAATTATTTTAAAGTTTAATTTCCAATGATATACAACGTATTACAGTCATTCTTTATGAGCTGTTGAAGTACCATTTTTTTTATACTACATACAGCCAATCTTGTATCATTGTATTAAATTCATAATTTAAAAAAATACTATCTACCAAATTATATGTAGCTGGTGATCTTTCATGCATACAATAAAAAAATATACCTAAGCTTAACTTACCTGACTCGATATCAAACGCAACGCCTATAAGTATCATTTAGTTGAAGCTGCTTCATACTATATGTAAAAAGATCTGATTCTAATTTAAAGTAAACTTGTATGTACCTGAGCTACTGCATTCCCAGCAAATACCACTTTAATATAGTCTTTAATCAAATTAAACAAAATGAATTTTTTAGTAGTTTTCGTTGGATGAGTGTCATCGTCTCTATGGGGCTATTTTATGGCTCGAGGGACCTGCTAAGCAAGACCCAAGGGACGCAAGGTAGCCATGGAGCGATGACGCTTATGTGATAAATCCTATTTTTCTACCATTGGCACACCAGCCTCTCAAAGCGCCCGAGGTAGAAAAAATCTTTTTTTTTTGTATTTCCAGACTTTAACATAGAAGCTCAATGTATTTTAACAGATTGCCAAGAGGATTTTTTGCTTGATTGATAAAAAATGAGTTTGCTAAATCAATACAATTATTAATTTTGGCTATAAAATTACTTTACTTTTAACCATTAAGGTATTAAATATTTACTCCTAGGTAATAATTCCATTTACTGATAGATCACGTAACGCCAGAAACTTTTTTTTTCTCTTTAAAATTTTAAATTACTAAGGTGAAAAATTAAATGTCTGAAAGGCAACAACAGAAGTTGTGTATAACCTAGCAACTTTAGCCTTAGCTTTAGCGTTTTGCAGTTAGATTACAATCGTTTTTATGTCACTATAGAGATGCACTCCTGGCGACACCTCACAACATTTAATTATTTAACGCTTTGTCGATCAAATTAGCTCAAAAAAAATAACAAAGTAGTCTAAATCGAAACTAAAAAAAGGAAGAGCATCAGTAGCAATAAAGGATAGTAGAGCAGAGAAAAAGTAAAAGAATACGAGAGTCATTTACCAGCACAGGTGCTTGGTTTGGCATTCAGTTCAGCAACCAAGAGTTCAATTAGCTCTTTATTCTCCTCTTCCTATACATATATTCTTCCTTATCTTCGCTACTGCAGACGTTGCTATACTTACCTACTGGAAAATTTATCTGAACCTGCTGCTTTTTTTCCGTCAAGTACAAGAGGAGAGATACTTTGCCGCGTCGTTTCTTGAAACGACACATGGTCAAAGGATACCCTTCACACTTACCAAGCTCGGGTGTTCCCTGCAGTACTATATCTATTCTGCGACCACTACAACACTTTTCGATTGGTTGTAGTCTCTGTCTTCTACCATCAGGTATACTACCACGTACATGGTGGTCATATAGATGCTCCAAGTGGACAGCTCTCGTCGCTGTCCTCAAGTGCGAAGCAATTTATTGCTCCTTCTCGCTTACTGGACAGGACAAGACAATACGTATCAAAATAATGAGTGTTGCTCTAGAAAATCCTTGTAAAAACGTCTCCTGTCTTAGTCTTGACACATCAAAATCATGTTTTGTCTAGATCTTGTCTTGGCGAGGTTTTTTTACTTTGCACCCATGGTATTATAATTTGGTAAAATGTCTTTCAGCTCTATTTGATCAATATTTTTTTTTTTTATTAATATCCAAAACTTGTTATTTTAAGTAAAATTAGAAGTTTCTCGATAGAACTTTTAAAACATTCGGTTACTTTAAGCATAATCGTGTTGGATTAACAAAAATATTTGCTCAAGACTCAATACTGTGCTAGTTGATGGTAACACTTGTGTCAAAAGCAAGTAAGAATGTGAATATAATAGAACTTTAAATAATTTCTTTCAATGTTTGTCTGAATAATTTCAAGTGATAGAATGTATAACTAGTTATACTTGCATCTTCCCTTGCACCCTCGTAATAAACAGTTTGAAAATTTTTCAAAACAGTGAGATATTTTCCATAACATTCTCTGACATATCCATCCGCTCGCAGGGGAGAAGCAACTTTAAAAAAATTATATTTTGCTTACATCAGAATGGATAACTTTTTTATGTCAGACATAATAATATATGAAAAACGAGATTCACGGTTTGTATTCATCGAGATGTCCTTATACTTACGTACACGTTTGCTATTAAATAGATGAAACTCATTTTATACTGTTCATATCGTCTAGTTTACCGTTTGAAAAAGTAATATTATAAAGTAAAAGATAAATGTTTTTGGCCCGTTGCACAAAAAATGATCATAAAACGTGAATGCTTTTAATCTTTTGAGATCCTTACTTGTTCTGTTGCAATTTGACATGGCTTTGTAGTATCCATGAACATAGCGATAAAGAACTGCTGTAGCATGGCTGTAAAAAAAAGTTTATACGTCTATCAGTCAACCTTGCTTGATGTTGCAAAGACGTATTTCTTCGTTGAAGATTTACCTGCAGCGTGACTTTCACCCACTATGTTACATCAACTTTGTTTCAGCAGAAATGAACTGTTCTTCCATATTCTTTTTGTTTTTATTCTATTTTTTTTTTTTAAAGATGTTCAATTAACATTGACAAAGTTTAAGATTTAATAATATTGATTTTGTTTAAAAATGTTGTTGTTACAAAGATAAATTATTTAATTAAAAGCTATTCGTACACCTAGTCAAGAGATTCAATGCAAAAGTATATGTTACCACTTAAAAATTTTTGAGTAGACAAATCTAAAAAAGTTTACAACATTAAAGTAAAGTTGGAAACAGAATTCTTTTGCAATAACAGACTCTTAATAATAAAAAAAGGGAATGAAGCAAACGAATGCCAGAGTAAATATTTTCTGGACGTGTAATTTCTCATCCATTATAAAGTTTTCCTTTGAAATGTTGTCAGCTATGCATGATATGGTTAATTAGGCGAGATAAAAGCAGTTCGCAGATCCTAATTCATCCAGATCGTGCTGACTCTTTCGCCACTACAATTTTTAATTATAAATATATTAAAATAATTAAGTACAGACATTTGAATTCAAACAGATAAACTTGAAAAGTACTGAGATCAAAATTTGATTTTTCATACTGAAAAAAATGTAAAAAACACCCATTTTCTGCACACTATTACAAAAAAATTGTTCACGCTTTATTCTCATGTACGTTGTTGGAAAATTATTAGTGGTAAAATAATACATGAGTAGCCTTTTATCAAATAAATTGTCACATAAAGTATTATCATTTAAAATATGATGATCACAACGTCTGTATTTAATGTATATTAATGTACTAGCGTCCCCCTGTCTCAGCTTCGCCCAAGACTTACTAAATGGAACACCGTCATGTGTTAACATGTAATGTGAAATGTTTTCAGTTAGAAATTTTACATCTATTCCTGACACTTCTCAGAACAAAAATCTTCTTATTAAAAATATATTTGTTCGGAATCCATACAGTTTATTTGGTCAAATAATAAGTTGTAAAAAATACCAAAAAATGTGATTATGCTCAAAAGTACCGTGCATTCCTTATGCCATAAAATAATCGTTGGCCCTAAAGGGCCGTTGATTTGCAATTTTTCCGCATAATCTAAAAAAAGGGCTATTTTTTAAAGCTGTAAAACACTTAAAACTCCTAAAATGTATATACTAAAAAAAAATTCTTTTCTCTCATCACACAACTTTATCATCAGAGCAACAAAGTCCTGGAGCATCGATTCTACATTTTTTATCGCCACAAAAATACAAATTCATATTCTACATACTTAAAAATCTGAAAGATTTAAGAAATTACTTTGTGGGTACTAATTAAAAAGCAGATCTCTCACTCAATGGATTATTTATTAGTCTACCCCTGCTGTTTCAAGCTCAACAAATGTTCTGCGTCAGTTTATTAACACCTGAAATTGTATTCATTAGATGCATAAAACGTTTTTCTTTTAACTTGCTCTCTTGCGACATTTGGTACGGTCAAGACTTTTGTAAGCAGGGGCAGACTAATAAATAATCCATTGCGCGAGAGATCTGCTCTTTAATTAGTACCCGCACAGTAATCTCTTAAATATTTCCGATTTTTTCATGTATTCCAGAATATTCTAGGGCCAACGATTATTTTATGGCATAAGGAATGCACGGTACTTTTGAGCATAATTAAATTTTTTTAAATTTTTACAGCTTATTATTTCACCAAATAAACTGTATGAATTGCGAACAAACATATTTTTAATAAGAAGATTTTTGTTCTGAGATGTGTCAGGAATAGCTGTAAAATTTCTAACTGAAAACATTTCACATTACATGTTAACACATGACGGTGTTCCATTTAGTAAGTCTTGGGCGAAGCCGAGACGGGGGGCCGCTAGTACTTTTATATTTATACTTGAGAATTTATCCTGCCTTACAAAATTTTTCTATTTTGCAATAATCATTTACTGACGTGCTTGTAACAGTGATTTATATATTATGTTCGTGCTAATTTGACTTTGTTTACGTATATTTTCTGTTTTGTATTTCTGAGGAGAGACTTTTACAAAAGAAACTACACAAAATTTTATTTTACAATTATAATTCTGAAATAAATAAAATGATAATAAATAATTGACAACGCTTTCTGAACAGAAAATATTTTTTATTAGAGTTTTGGTTTGTTTTCTTAAAAATTAAAGTAATAGTTTCAACGTCGGTATAGGAAATAATAAACACAACATGTTTATTATTCAAAAATCTCCACACTTTTATTCATGCAAAAACATAAACAGTGTAGTGAAGCAGCTGTTACGTGTCTATGTTTTTACATAAATCAAAGTGTAAGGGTTTTTGAATAATAAACGTCAAGTAGTTGTTATTATTTCTCATACCATTATTTGAAAATAAATCTTCATCAAGTAGAGACCACAACAAACAAATAATAGCTTATTTACATTGTTATGAATAGCAAAGCGAAACTTGGTACAGTTAATAGATTTGAAATCGGCACCAGGAAATAAAGTGCTATGACTAACTATAGTTCATATCGTGTTTATTAATCCCTAAAGTATATGGAGTAAAAGCGAATAGGAGAAAAGTCCATCGTAATTAAAAAATTTATGTTGTACGATCAAATTTTATAATATTTACAATACAATCATGTATTTTATTGATAACATCAAATACTGTCACATTTTTTTTCTCTTATCAAATTTAGTTTTATTATGTAAAAAACTTATAACAATATTGTATTATTTCATTTAAGTATCCAACGTCATAAAATAAAGTAATCAAGACACTTTATTAAGTTCTATTTAGGTCAATAATAGAAAAAAAAAAAAAAAAGAATTGTTACAACATTACGAAATAGCAATTAACAAAATCATCTTTGTTTAAAAAATAATTACAAATAAAACTTTTATAAGATATATTTCTTTGAAGTTCCTATTTTTAAGGTTTTTATTTAACTTCAAATATTTATTAGGAGAACATCTATTGCCACTAGCGTATTTGCAACAAAGATTTCATCGCCTCAGGTCACATTCGTCACTTAATGTTACTAAAATTTTGTCTCCTTTTATTGATTGACTGTATAATGTAAGTCTTTTTTTGTCATAATGACATCAATGCTAATTGACGTATTCATTCTCATTACTTAGAAAAACAAAGACTGTGCAAAATTACGTGGGATTGGAATCTGATTAGATTAACATTTTTTCTTTACTGAATTCCTCAATCACAAAGTTTATGATTTTTCTAAAAATGTGGTAGAAAAAAACTCTTACTAAGATAGTCAATGCCCAGATTTATAGAGACAAACTTTAATTTTTTAAGAGAATAGTTGGTAATGAATTGCAATAAGTAACTATTAAACGTTTTGGTTACTGATTTTGTTAAACCTCCAGCTGTTTTAAGAAAAGAAGATAACGACTCTTTAAAAACTTGACGTATATACCTCACTAAGTATTTAAACCACAGAGAACAAAAATTGAAAGACAATAATACACATTTATAATATTTTAACGTGTTGTTTTCTATAATATCATTGGTATTACACTCGTACATGTCAATATATTTTCTTATTAGGTTACGCGTTTTATAGATTTTCTATATGATTTGTTGCCTTTTTTCTACTATATTTCCCTCACAAAAATTACGGTTTTCATACAGCACATCAACGTTCTTTACGATTATGATGAAATTACTTATAAAAAAAGTTTGCTTATTTTATTCACTTAATTCACAAAAATCATTATCAATACTTCAATTACGAGCTTGGCCAATAGTCACAATACTTTTAGGTACAGACGTTATACTCGGTATATTCTTGAAACATTTGAATGCAAGTTATTTTTGTCTCATTTTTCAAAATCTTTTTTTTTTAATTCACCAAATCTAAGAAAAATTCAAATTTTGGTGTCATAAAAATGTTCTCATTTACAGCACGAAAACTATGAAGCCCATGATTTTTTACTTACGGGCGCTTCTTTTACGACATTTGAGCTTAGTCACTGTAACACGTAGACCTATAAAAGTTGATAAAGTTTGATTGTTAACTACACGGTTATTGTGTTGTTGACAGTGCCATAAAGTACCTTCAAGGGATGTTCATTACACCACCCTAAGTGTGCATATTTATTTTTACACTTCCGTCTGCTCATTAAGTTGATTTTTTACCTCACTTTTAACCTGATACTGACTTGAAAAATCCTTCACTTCACTTACATCAGTAATGTTGGACCGAGATGTCATTGTTAATGTCGTCGTTGAGGTCTTGCGAACCAAAAGTCCCAGTTCATTTTCTTTATTTTCATCTTCATCTTCATTTTTTGAAGTACCTGATACTATGAGCTCATTATTTTGGATTTGTTTAACACTGGCTTTAGTCTTACGCGGAAATACACTATTCTGCATGTGTAAAGTAGCGTTAATGTCCCGTCCTGTTATGCAGGTGCAAGCTTTAAGAAAACTTTTCTTGAAATTTTCGCTAAGAAAAGCATAAAGTATTGGATTTATTGCGCTATTAGAGTAGCTAAGAAAACCAGCCAATAAAAAAATAGTAATACTAATATGAGATTGGCATTGATTTGGCTCTGTATAAATTAATGCCATTTGAGTAAACCAATATGGTGACCAACAAATGAAGAATACAGCTATGACAGTGAGCACTAGTTTCGTGACTTTGCGATGAGACTTTTTCTTCTCCTTTGACTTGTTTTTTGGGCCCACTGTCCTTAATTTTCTGGTTACCAAAAAATAAAAGATTGAAATAAGGGTGGAGGGTGCAGCAAAACCTAGAAAAAAACTGTACAGAGTAAAGGTTTTCTGTCCTCCCTGGTCATCAGGCCAGTATATGTTACAACTCATTTGGCCCTTTTGAGTTTCCATTTCGTTTGCGTACATGTAAATGGGTATCATAAAAACAGCGCTAAGTGTCCATGCCGAAATTGACACTATTTTAGCAATAAATGGTGTCCGGTGTTTTGTAGAAGAGATCGGATGGCATACAGCAATGTACCGATCAGCGCTCATGATTAATAGAAATATACTACTCGTGAACTGGTTAATGCTGGTCGTTGTCATGTAAACTTTACACATGATTTTACCAAATGCCCAAACCTTGAGACTCATGGTTGTAACCAGAAATGGTATGCCAATCAAGAAGCACTCGTCAGCCAGGGCCAGGTTAAGGATGTAGATATTCGTAACTGTTTGCATTTTGGAAAAGCGTAATACCACGTAGATGACCAAAGTATTACCCAGTAGACCAACCACACAAATGATTGTGTAAAGGACCTGATGTAGTAACGAGAATATTGGCATGTTAACATCGCAGTCAAGCTGAAACGATGTGTCGGGGTAAGTATCATTTGCAGAAAAGTTGTATAAATTTTTCGACATATCTTCATTATGGTGGTACTTCTTGTTTTACTTTATTATGAACGGTTCATGAGGCCCTCTAGTGGAGACAGTTAATCTTCAAGTTTTATCCAACTAACATTTCTGGCAGATAACCTTCAAATAATTTCAAGTACGGTTTTATGTTTTCATTTTTAATGGTTATTAGCATAAAGCATTTTGAGAGTCCAAAAAATTAAGCTGGAGGCTAATTGTGCATCGCAATACTTGCATCATATTTGAATGTATGTGTGCTGAAGTATACCTCTTTCAGTATACCTCGGTACCGTTGAAGAGAAATGCAAATGAAGGATTGTTGCATTGTTGTCATCTGGAACATAACAAAAAAATTGTAATTAATAATGTTAGCTGATACATTACATATTACATACTTAATGTGTTTTTTATTGTTCATGACTACTTCAAAATCATTTTATAACTTTAGTACCCAAATAGTCAAAAACAACGTAGAGAAGAAAAAAATAATTGGGTTTCGTGTACTTTTGACAGATTTCTGTTTTAGTTTAGGAAAGTTATGCTTTCTCCAAAAAATAGCAACTATGGTAACTTTCGCTGAATCTTAAGGGAGTTGGGTGACGCCCCTGGGGGGCATTAAGGGAAGCACGTATATGTACCCATAAGGCACCGTGATGAAATCTGCTGTTCTAATCAAGCCCAAAAAGCCGTGGCTACATAGACGCGTCCGACCGCGTCTGACTGCGTCCGCTCGTGTCCGTACGCGTTTGACGTCCGTCAGAATGGTGCCTATAGTTCTTCACTGCCAACGTGCAAACCTTAAAAAAACTACAAAAAAGTGTAAATATACGGGATACGTTCGGGAGTTAGTTCATTTGAAGTTGGCAGCAAAGAACTAGGCACGGATTTTCACGGACGTCAAACGCGTGCGGACGCGAGTGGACGCGTCTATGTAGCTGCGGCCAAAAACGTCTGCTCTCTTGATTACGGAAAATGCATTTGTGTTTAAATTGCCAGTCCTCATTAGTGTATTATTAATATGGTTTAAAAAATTCAGAATACTCTTCAAGGTATCTAGTTTCTTAGAGTATAAATCAAGTCGCATACATTTTTTCTTGGGAGATCAAAAATAAAGCGTAAACGGTATAGTCAATCTGATCTTCTTTCGATAAAAGTGTGTTGTAAATTTTCAAAATTAAAGATTTTAATGATATAGCATGAAAGTACAAAGTTTCAGATCATAATTTTGAGTAGAATGGCTTATAGAAGCGATTTTGTGAAACACCATCGTTCCACATAAAAAGTCGAGCTGACGTAAGACAGAGTACTCAGTACGTCCTTGTCTCCTGCATCAGTGTAGTTTATGAACCGAAAACAAATTTTTTTACTTCTGTGCAAATACTTCTATAACTGCAGATGCACATAAACTTTTTTGACAACTTAAAATTTAGTTCATGTTAAACACGACGAAAAATGAGAACATCATAAAGTTTTTCTTGAAATCTGTAGACGCGATTTTGTTCAAATATGGTAACTATATCCATGTCGTGTTTCTTTACAACACTTTTATTGTTAAGTAAACTGTGCCCTAACTCTTCCTGACGAATACACGCTTAAAGTAACAGGAGTACCTTGAGGTTGTTCCATAGATATCTTAATGTATTGAAATATCGTTGAAACTTTTTTTCGTCAAAATTAGAACGTATGTGGCAGATTCCTGACAAATTTTAGAAAGATTACGTTAATAGACATTTTTTTTAAAGATTTACATAGAAGTTTCAACTTGTTGACCCACATAACGTTAAGTGTCTCGACTTTAAAAGTTATAAAGAATGTTGCACAAATCAATATACTGTCCATTTAGGTATAATAATTAATCGTACAAAGTTTTATTCCACCATTGTCTCACAACATTTTAAAATAAAATCTTGAAAATGGTAAAATAATAAAGATCGAAAAATTTTTCGGCAATAAAACTGTCTTGTGTACATTGCCCCATTCAACTGGGATTCTCAGTTTCAACATTAATTTTTCTCTTTCAAGCTATAAAATGTAAAATGTATTAAATACATTACATACATTTATTACATTTTCTTTATATTTCAGCTACTTCTAAGAAATTAATTAATAAATCTTGACTTCTTTTCACAGTATTTGTTGAGGTACTTGTGGCATGATAAGGTACTTCCTATTTTTCGGGAGACAAATTTTTTCCTGTGTGTGTGAATAAAGGAGCAAGATCTATGTATCAACTATCTAGATCACCGTTATTTCAAGCTTCTCAGTATGCCGAACATTATCCAATGTTCGGACCTATTGAATGAAGTCCATTATTGTCACCTTCACCACTAACAGCACCACAAGATGAGAAACTGATTTGGTAAATGTAAACTGCTTTGTTATTCCTAAATAATCTCCAAACAAATGTGGAGAAAGATTCAGTGAGAGTCCACGCATAGTACTCTTGGTAAGCTAGCATAAAGGATTTTGCGTTATAGGTTACAGAATCATGTGAACATTCATATCTAAAGAAAAACTTTTGTTTGGTAAAAAGTAGAATTTTAAGCAAATCCTGATTACATATTTAATGCTGTTTGTGCGGTGCATCCACTACTGTCTCTTTGGTTTTAAAAACCATAATTTTGCAGAGAAGCAAGCAAACGTTTTGTCTTTCCGAGAGGACAATGTAATTGGATTTTTACTTTTATTAATTTTTGTCACGAACTTTTTTTACGACAGGCATAAAAATAAATGCTGACACGTTGGTCTTGAATTAACGAGTTGTGATCAAAAACACGTGAAAAACCTCAACGGTACGTTTTGTTCGCTAATGAAAAGGAATGATTTCGTACTTAAAAGAATTGAACGTTTTATAGTTCAAACGCTTGGTTATTGTACATGTTATGTATCTATAAAAATATTATCTTGGCGAGAAACGTTAATAAAAATGCGATTGGATGAGATCAAAGTATCAAGTATGCCCGACACAATATTTGGTTTTGTAAATTATTTGATATGACTTACATTTAAATGAATGGTGTAAGAAAAAATCAATTTGAATAAGCCATGCAGGTAAAATAACTTATTAATAAAAGTTCATGTTGTTCATGTTTTAACGAACAGTAAAGAAATTTGAGAATATTAACCAAGATGAACTCTTCATGTAGGTACTGAATTGCGTCAGTAAATTAAAATTACCAAAAAAAAAAAAAAAAATTCAGGGAACGTTCTATAGAAGTAAATTCTGTCATTCGTTACTTGGATCGTTTGATCATTGAGTCAAATGGGAACTATTCTGATTCAGGAAGTAACTTGTAAAGTAGTAAACACTTTTCTCCTGAAGATTAAGACCAATAATATTGATAATGACAATATAGGTATCTATCAGTATCATTTCGTTATGTATTCAATATGTAGTATGAAACAGGCTGCAGTGAACTTTTTTTTCCCGAAAAACTTTTTACAAAATTATAAAAAAAATCCTCAGCACAACAACTTGACAATAAGGAACCTATACGTAAAAAATATGTACAGGAAAAAGATCAGCAGTTTTTAAATGCTATATGGAATCAAGGGAAAGTTTTTTTTTTAATTTCATCATTTGAGAAACTGGTATACTCATTATATGATGTAAGTATAACGCCATTGACCGAACACCAATTGAAATCACAAAATGTGTTAGAACAGGCATTATTCGATATCCATTACAGGAAATGTTGAAAGTTTCTATTTCTCAATCCAATTTTTTTCTATAATTTTGAAAATTTTTTATTATTAGAACGGATAATGACTTGTGATTTTGAAGTTTTTAATGAGATGCATAAAAATCATAGTTCCATAGTTTCTTAAATTTTAATACTTTCATTATTGATTTTTATGACTGCAAGAATTAATTTTACTCGTCCCCCGTGACGTACTTCCGGTCCCCTCTACACCACATATCGCCACACCACACCTCACATTTTGAGCTTTATAAATTTTTTTTTTTGTTAACCAGTTTCAAAAAAAAAGGAAAAAAAAAATTTTCCAAACAAATTTCAACTTCCGACCTTGTGTTCACTTATCAAGGCCCTTACACACTTTGCTATGAGTGGTGCTGACATAAAAAATTCGATTACTACATATTATGGTGTACTTCGTAATTTTTTATGTAAATTTTTATTTAATAAATATTTATTCCTTTGGTGTAATTGTAAATTTAATTAATAAATAATTCATTTAATAAAATAATTTTTTCTTTTAAATGTTTTTTTAAAAAATTTAGAAATTTGTAGATTTTAGCACAGCAGCTTTTCAATGTATTAAGAAATTTTTGTATGTATACAATTGAATTGTTACTTTTACAATAAACAAATGATTGCTTATACAATTTTTAATATTTTTCAAAAATTAAAATAAAATTTTTTGTATTGTACAAATACAATAATTAATTTTTATTGTATTTTATTCTTTCACAATTTTTTCACTCAGAATTGAAATGATTTTTTAACTCAAAGCTGTTTTTCACATAGTCAGTGGGAGAAAAGTTTAGAGAAGTGGGTGGAACACTAATGTATGCAGTAAAGCTAGCAATTGTTTTTCTTCGGTGGATGTACTCACATACATGCTTTTACGCACACCTTATCCCCTATTTTAAAATTTATTTAAAAACCAACTTGTGGGGGGTCTATTTGAAAATTCGATAGGTTTATCTTAAAGTAATCTTTTAACCCAAAAAATTGGAAGATTCCTATAAATCATATAAATGCCATATAACGTGATTTTTTCATAAGGTCACATGATAAATATCGATTTTTTAAAATTTAAACTTATATAAAATAATGGTACAGTCAAACGAGCTGCAATGTTCGTGGGTATTTTTTATGCTATTTCAATATACGTTTGACGTTTGAATGGAAGCTGTAGAAAAAACCTATGTGCAACGAACGTCCTGAAGGGACATTCACTGGCATGTAATACTACTCTATTGGAGGAAGCAATACTATAGGATGGTTTTTCCTAATTTTCTGTATACAATATTATATTTTGGGTATTAAGTATGGACTACAAATAAGTGTGGGAGCATATGTGATAGATGTAAGGATAATGTTACAGATATAATCAGCATAGGCAGTAGAAAGTTGTTTTGAAATCATCGGAAGATTCGAAGAAATATGCAGTCTTGGACTGGCCATCTGATATAGTAATTATATGGTATTGTAAAGTGATATATCGTTTATAATCGTTAACTTCTTATATTTTAAAATATAAATTAACACTGTATACACTCATTCCCACCATGACTGCATTATGTTCGTACACAATATTGTTTCACAGAAAATTTTTTTACACTCGTGATACTGTTGGCCAAGTAATTTTATAGAATTATAATTTCATTTTTGGGTAACCAAGCATTCACTGTCCACTGATGTTTTTATGACATGTTTTTGTTCCTCATTCTAACGCCATTAAAAAAAATTCCAACGATTTTTTCGGATACTTTTTTTGACAATACATTATTTTTTCTACGTAAAAAAAATTGTTGAATACATCATCATTAAATTAAAGAAGTTCTTGAAGTAATTATTTAAAAAGCCTTGGTCCCATAAAAAAGTGTTTGAAGTATAAAGTTTACTTTACAATTAAAGTTGTTCAATAAACATCTTTTAGGTGAAGACACCAAAAACATCACTTAAATAATAATAAATCTGTTCTCCTGACAAATTTTTAGTGCTGTAGTTAAAAGCTTCAACAATCTAAAACTTTCATTGGCTTATTACTGATATCGTTGATATTATGATTATATTTAAATGTGATATTTTTAAATTTATTTGATCGAAAAAGTATCTCTAATGTTGTTGAATAATGTATCATAAACATCATAACGCACATTTTATCGTTTGTACTGTTAATAAAGGACCAAGTAAAATTATAGAAATTATAGACTAAAAAGCATAGGGCCTAAACTTTAAATTTATGGAATAAACTTGATCAGAAAAAATAAAATTAAGTTTTTTTGTTGCAAAAACTTGAAAATGTTTGCAAAATTTTTGTTTTATTTGAGTATTGTGGTATCAAAATTAAATATAAAAATATTAATGGGGAAAAAAAAATATGGTGTTTGATGGGATTCGACCCCATGTTAAGTATAATCAGGAAAAAAAGAAAAAAAAGGAATAAATCAATTGATTAAATTACAAAAAAATGTGTGTGCACTCGGTGCATCACAATGGGTTCGAAGAGGTGAGGTCGTTCGCAAAGAGGGGTATAATCTGAGACAAGATTCTCTATACCCCTAGACGGGTCACGTACCATCGGTATCTCCTGGCAACTCAATGTTCAATATGACTAGCGCCTTCATACGCGCTTAACCACTCGACCACCGAGCTCTTGTTTTCCAATTCGTTAAATAGTCGATTTGAAGCTAGCATAGATAAAAAATGCCATTAGGCAAGACACTCGTGAATGTGTTAATTGCTTAGCGTTGTAGTCAAAATATCTATATGTCCGACCAACGTGTCTGCAATCGGTCATATAGGTATACTGGTAACGTGTTAAAAGTATTTACAAATCGTTCTCGAGTTCCTTGCTGGAGGGCGCTGTTTTTACATCTCTCTCGAAGTTCGAAGTTAGCTGACGGGTAATAATGTGTAAACACAGCTATGGGTATACCTCTAAACTATAATCACAATCTTCCATCTTAAAGCATATTGGAAAAAAACGACATTTTGGAGCCAATCCAATGCTATAAATGGCACATTTTGGACACTAACTCAAAGTTTCTACACTCGCTCATGCGGAAAAAACGAAGTATGTATCGTGATCAACGTCAGCTTCTACGGCTAAACAGTACGGAAAGCGCGACACGTGATTAATTGAGAAAATATTTTGTTTATTAAATCGACAAAAAAAAAATAAGCTCAAATCTCTAATTAAAGATTATTTATAATTGGTAATTAAGTGATTTGTTAGTGTCAAGTTCATACATTAGTACGTCGTTCGGTCAGATCTATCCACTTTTAAAGTATAACTGTCTGTAAATATTATTTGTCGTCCATTGACTTCTCATGATTACGTTTAGGATGTAAAAGTGTATTACATAACTGTTGAGAAGTGTCATTTTTGAGAAAAAGTGTGACATAAGTGGATTTTCCTTGATTCTCTCTCTTTGCCCCCCCCCTCCCATGCCTTACTTCCGGTTTCCTTTACAATTCAGAAGGACATTACAGCACACCCCATCACCACAACACATATTTTGAATTTTTTAAATTTTATTTATTTTTTTTTTTAACTAAGTTCCCACTCATCGTAGAACCCAGCATCTTCTGCACTATGGTCAAGGCCCTTATCTACTCTGCCATGGGCGTTACCTGGGGTCTTATTGCGTGCTTCGATATACGCAATATGGTTCGAGATTTACCGTCACACCTCCAACCTTATGGCGAAAACGTAACAGAAAGTTATCTTTTTGATGTTCAAAGGTATATTGTGACAGTAAATCTCGAAAGCTATCGCGCATATTGAAGAACTCAATTAGAACCCAGTAGTATTGTACTTGACTACTTTATTACGTTGTACAGTTCGTTGGAAAAAAATCAGATAAAAATATGAACACTTTTAGCACGCTTAACTACTTGGCTATGATGAGATGGTACAAGCTTCTTATATCACGAATTGCTGACATCGTACCAATACTATAGTTTTTTTAAAGTCATGTTATTAAACTGACTTTATAATTTTTCTAAAAAAATTTTTATGTTAACTTATTCAGTGACAATTAATTGAAAAAATAAAAGTACACCTAAAATTGGCAGATTTAACATGATTTTAATGTTTATTGTAGATTATATGCTTAACAATACACTTATAAAATATTTTTTTATTAGAATGAATTGTAACTGAATAAATTTACATAACAAATTTTTTAGAAAAATTGTAAAGGCAATTGAATAACATGAATTTAAAAAAAAATAAAGTATTGGTACAATATGTCTACGATTCGTGTTATAGCTTGTACCACCTCGTACATGCAGTCTACTTGTCTGTCAAAGTATTAAATTTATTTTTCAGAAGTTTAAATAAACATTGGGCAAACTCGAGTCTAATATTTCAGCAAAAATCCAAGTTTGAGATTTTCTCAATGCATATGTTCAGCCAACGTTTGGCCAAACATGAACTTTGGCGAAAAATTGTCCAAATGTAAAAGTTTCCACACGGGGTATACCTATCTGTAAATATATTTGTCATAAGCTAAATAACTGTACGCCACGCTGCGCTGGGGGAGGAAATTAGCTTACGTATTGTTTAGTTTTCGTTAGTTTTTTTTTTTTTTTTTTTTTTTTTTTTTTTTTTGCGATTTTCGGTGTGTGTACAGTTTTGTGATGACGGAAATAGCAGTAGAAAAAAATACATTTATGATAAAATAAATAAAATCTTTAACTTTGTATATAACGTTGAGTACAAAAATTTGAAACGAAAAATTCAGATGGTACAAATCATATCATGTAGAACTCATCATTGAAACCCAGCTCGACCGAGTTATGATACCATTTATTTAAACTTTTACAGTAACTTTTTTGTATCCCCCTTTGCTATGGTAGAGGTAAAATATAAAAATACTTATCAATTTGGCGTTTATATTATGACACATATTTCTCTATTCTGTTATTAGTTTTAGCGTCACAGCTTTTTTTTTGACTGTATAAGTATTTTGGTTTGTGCACACGTACACGTTTACAGACTTGACCCTAAATGTTTCTACTTGTTAATAACAAGATTTCCGAAATATTCCTCGCCTGAGAGTCAATTTTTCATTAATGGTTGTGCATTCATTTTTCGGGGGAATTTTTTAATGAGATTTAGTTTCTACTTGCATACCAACAAAGATATTATGTTTCAAAGTTTTATTAAACATTAAAATTGTCTCTTTTAGTTGTGTTGTCTTTATTTTTTTGTGCTTATCAGCATTCAGAATAACTTAAAATAAATGAAAGATAGAAAATAGTGTAACGAGATGCAAAAGGGTAGACATTGAAAATAAAAGACTGGAAATGGAATGGAACGGGAGATGGGAGAAAAAGGAAAGTAAACAGTAAAGTTAGTATAGAGGAAAGGGCTGAAAAGAACGGAAACGTACGGGGTAAGCTTTCTGCGTAGTGGCAAAAAGTTAGGAGGGATCAAGACACGTGTGAGATAAAACGAGCCGAGCAATAATCGTTGGTTGCTTGTGGGTATGAAAAATTCTTTCTTAATATCTTATCATATTATAGTGAAAAAGAGTGAGTAAAAAGATGCAAAACCTTAATTGCTAAGCATACTTTCTCAACGAGAATCTTCAAACTCCAACTAGCAATATTTTTTAATGGTTTTCGTATTCTGGAACTTTGAAAAAGGAATAACAGTCGTAGATTTTTTGCTCTTATAACGTAGAAACTATCACAGCGAAGATTTAGGATTGGATTAAGCAGTCAATTAAAACAAAAGGTGTGATCTAAAAAATATAATAAAAGTTTCAAATGTGTACTATGAGCACTGTTAAGTGTACAACTAAAAGAGAAACTTTTGTTTGATCGAGTGAATTTTTTAAAAACTTTTTTTGTACGCGGTAGAATTTCCTTGTTTTCCTTTTATTCCTGAAATATTTCGTTTTAACTCTTTCGTATGGATTCGACTTTCAAGTACATAAATTACATTTTTCTTCATACACTAAAAATCATGTGCATGAGACATTGTAACACGTTCACACATTAAAAACGTTCGATCCAAAATTCTACTTTATATCATGACATTCATAGTTGTTTAACTAAATGACTTTCAACGAATCTAATCTACAAAGCTTTGTAGTCAGCCGCAGTAGTTGGGTCTGTCCTTCGACATAAAAACTTAAAAGGAAGATACCTACGCAGTAATTGATGGAGCTGCAACTGATGCTGATTTTATAACGATGTGCAGTAATACAAGCAAGGGATATTAAACACTAAAACAATATTTAAAAAAAAAAGGTTACCAAACAGAAAAACGTTTGTCGTTTTAATCGCGTAAAATGTTGCAGATAAAGACAAAACAAAACTACTTTAATGTACATCGAATAATATGAATAATAAATAATTTAACACAGTCAAAAATTCCATGGCACAACAGTTGGGTCATTTACCCCTAGATCATTTTTGGGTACTTATAATTTAATATGTTTAATTTTATTGAAATCTTGTAGGTCAATCAAAATATACGACAGTTTTGCCTAAATGTTGGCATTGTTTAAAATGCTAGGCCAGGTACACGACTGGTGCTGCCCTCATTTTGCCCCCAAAGCTCATGTTGAATCTTATGAAAGAAAATAGTTAAAGTGTCCATCATTGGAAAATTCACCCCCACAGCCCATAAGACACAATGTTAAAGTGACTAGCTGAGCCAGCCCTTCCCTTCATCTTCATGCACCCAGCGGATAACACAACTTAAAACTTTACTCACAGTCTTTAAAAAAACCCGTAGGTAAGGTTTATTCAGTATTTTTGCATTTTCCAAAAATATTTGTCCACGAAAACAACAAAATCGAGATTGCGCCCCTTTATGCATGAGAACCTATATCATCGTGATCTCAGTATCGTATTATCACCAACAAATATTGACGTATATGTATATTCGTTGTTATAACTCTCGTACCTCTTTTAAATAGTATGTCATGGTTAAAATACTTAAAGCAATCGATTTAATAATAGAACTATGTATATTATTTTATTTAGTAATAATACGAGTGACTACATTTTAAGGTTGCGTGGCAAATTAATGCGTCGTTATAAATAAAAATAATTTTAACGAATCCCCGTAAAAAAATGTTGAAGAGAACTATTATAAGGGGAAATATCATTCACAAAATATTAACAAACTAAAAAGCTACATGTACACTTGTATACTAATGTAAACTTATGCAGAACCCCAATGTTGTGGCTTATAATAAATTAATTAATTATGTAATATTTTGTCGTACTTCGTAGAAAATGTATGAAATTATTTCATAAATAATTGGTGACACTATTTCTCTAAATGACACTGAATATAAATAATAACATCGAAAAAAGTGATGTGCACTCTAACATAGTATTTTGATGACGAGTTCAGTGCTCTCACGTTTCCCTCTTATGTACGAAAAAGATGTTAAATAAAGCAGTAATATAAATATCACTGTAGGAAATAGGCCATTAGGACATGAGAAATGTAAATATGTATACGCATTAGGCCGCCCCTTTCTTGTTCACCTTCTCTCGTGGAAAAAGAGTAACTCAAATCTTATGAATATCGTAAACAATCTTCATTCTTAGCTTTAGTTTTGTTGTGTATATTATTTGTTCATAATACTCTTTTTAGCATAACTTACTTGGTACTCTTTTTGATGTATTTGTATGAAACTCAAACTCACTAACTATCTTAATAGTGAAGGAAAAGAGAAAAGTGGACATTATGTACTATAGAAAACCATCCACTAGCAAACAAAAATCTATTATATACGTCATTTTTCTCATTAAATTGTATAAATTGATATTTTCAATGCACCAACACATAATCTTGTAAAAGAAAATAATCTTTTTTTCACGAACATATAAATCTGCAGCGTCCTTGAGGCTGTATTACATAACACTTTTGTCTTTTCCGTATTTTTACATGTATGTACCAGCTGATTCAAGAGGAGCGGGAAAGCCATTTATCACCCAACGACGCTGCTCACACGACGCCTGCCAACAAAGAGAAATTGTTTGCGCGAGAATTTTGGAAGACGTGGAAAGAAAAATGGCAGTGCAGTGCTAGGATGCGAATAACTGCTTCTTAAAAACAAGCGAGATTTATTTGACAGTAAAGTTTTCTGGGTGCACATAGTGCAACGGGATGCATTTTGGAGGATTGATACATTACTTCACTTTCAGAGAAAGTTTTTGAAAAGTTTCATCGAAAATAATTCGTTATTGATGTAGTGCGGTGCTCCACCGGACTATTGCTTACTAGTTCTATTCAAGACTGACTTGTTTACTTCGAAAATATCATATTATACAAGATAGTTTTGCCGTAAATTTTTATGAACAAGAACAGTTCATTTGATTTCCAATTAAGACTTTTAAAATGTAAATAAAAAGAAGCCATGTAGTTGAAAGTTATTTTAAAATTCTAGCTAACTTCCGAATAAAGAAAAATTGAACAATCAAAAAACAAAGCAAAGAAAACAGCTCTAGCTTGGTAAATAAAGAAAAACAAACAAAAAACACAGAAGGAAACGTTTCGTATGTATATGTAGATACATAACGATTTTTCAGACGCGGAGATAAAAAATCGTCGTAGTATACGACCCTTGGGACAAAGTACAAGGGTGTGAAAAGGAGAGATGAGAGAGGGAAGATATCGCGTTTTATTGCACAGCTCAAAGTGGCTTCTTGCCCGAAGTGAGTGCCAAATTCTCCTTCATTTTATTTTTGACGATTCTATACATCCTACGTACACTCTGTACTCCTTCTCCCCAAAAGCTTTACGACTCACCCTCGCACAACGCAAAACTCCTCTCCACACTCGAATTGCCTTCAACTTCTGCGTGTAGTCAAGTCCTATAGCTCCTTTGTCGTGTATTTTTTTTCACTACCTCGTTTTTTCTTTGAAGGCTATGTTTGTGTTTGTGCAAGGACAAGTTTTGCCGGAGAACCAAGAGCTCCTGGCTTTTTTCTGGCTAGCTTGGCTCCTGTTATCTTATACTTCTGTCCCCTTGTACAGTTTAATCAAGGAATATGCAAATTACAAGCAAGGCGGGCTAGCAAACATTTCTCTCCTCTTGTCCGTTTTTACTTTTGTTGTACCTATAGGTGAGTTATCAATATTGCTGAAGTGAGAAGCAACCTATTTTTTTCATTCTTGAATAACAATAGAGTGCATCTTTTTGTAAGGTGCTTCTTCATATGTTACAGATTAATCATTCAATTGGTTTTTGAAAATTATATTTTACTATCTGTTTTGTACTCTTTTCAAGAAATTAAAACGATATCTTTTTAGATAGCTTTGTTTTAAGAAAATTGTCGTTTTTAACAAACGCCCTATCGTTTTAGCTGCTGATAGAAAACTGAAAAGCGTTTTCTTCTTTTTTATTTATAAAAAAATGCCTTGGCAACCAAAGAAAATAAAACAAAAAAACATAACGCATACATGCTTTAACGGCCAGACACCCATGTTTGACACCTTCAGTAGAGTACTGCGTAGCCTCCATTATCATTCATGGATGACAGGAGGAGAAGAAACGGTCCCGAAAGTAGCAACTACTTTCGTGCTTCGTACCTGTCACTGTTAGACACTAAATCTCGCAGTCGATTAAAGTACATACACGAATAAAAAAATTATAAAAATTAGTAAAAATACGAATAAAGGGAACCAGCAACTAAATTACAAAACTTGAGAAATTAACGGTAACACTATCAGAATTTTATGTATCTCGAGAAAAAAATCGAATTTAGATTTTTATAACTTTGAATGTAAAAGTCATCACATTATCTGTAAGTACATGGATCCTTGAAAAACTCATCGTTAGCTCAATGTTTAATGGCACTTCTGTAGCTTTAATCCACAGGTATTCCTATGAAAAACGAAAAAGATTCATCGGTAAGTTTTCAATTTAATTTTCGCAGTTATAATTTACTGATTGTTAAGTTGTCTATTAGTTTTAATGCATATGCATAAGATCGTTCTAACATAAGGAGCATATTACAAAAATGTCTACCTCAAAAAGTTAAAGTATAGTAGGACTACTGTAATAAGATTATCTCTGTATGAAAGTTGTTAACGCTTCATTATAGCAGAATAAAAGTAAAAGCTAGGGAAAAAAGTTAGAAGGTAGATGTCAAAGAAAATGACAAGATAAAAGGGAACATGTACAATCGCAGATAAATTTTTTTTCTTTCGAAAAATGGATATTGGAGAGTTAGGTTTACGCAATAGATCGCATATCTACTCGAAATAGGTGAGCACGAATAACTTCTTTGATAGATAAACTTGACCTTCTTCTAAGAGAGGCTGGTCATCGTTGTCGGACAATCAATTTTGTTAATGCTCTTCTCCTGTTTTATCACTGCCTTCGCAAATGTTTGTATATAATTATTGACGACTTATATCCAACTGTAAGACTGTATTTTATCAGTCCGTATTATCACCGTATAGAGTGCTCTCGTATTAAGGATAAGGCAAAGCTTTGCAATAAGAAGTAACTGCGAATATATCAAATAAGCTATTGTAGAGAATCTATGAGAACAAACATTACTGTAATAAATCCACTTGATGGATTAGATAAGAAAGGGCAACTAGCATCTTTCGAGAATGTATACTGCACTGTTACATTCCATTGTACAGGTGCCGTCAAACGATTTTTGGTGCACAAACAACTTTTAGTGGAATCGTAAACGAAGTGACCTTCACTTTAAGCGTTAGAAGAAGTGATTGAAATTATTCTTGGAACAGTAGACCTACCAGGGATCTTGGTTAGACTTCTAGCAAGCTGATTATCTAATAATAATGATACTTGAGAGAAGTTGGTAATCAGCTATTCTCTGGATAAACATTCATGGCCTAATAAAAAATTACAGTGACGCAATAAAAGATAGTTATTTATTAAATTAGTACATTTCGTTGATAATGGACTAAGACAATAATGAGGGTTCAAATTAAAAATAAGGAGAAAAAAGGTTTTTGGGAGGATTATTGGGAAAGAATAATGAATAGAACCAGTCATAAAGTAACAGAATCAGAGTAACAAGTTTTGTGATGCAAGAAAAAAAAAGTTCAAAAGGTAATGATGAAGTCACTGGACAAAAAAAAAGAAAGATCAGCTAGACCATATTTAAACGAACAAATAATACAACTCTTAAATTTTAGATAGCAGAACATTTAGAGAAGCTGGCTGTCAGGAATATTTTTTTTACTCATTAACATCAGGGTAAGATAAGTAGTTTTCAAAAAGTTGATGTAAATTTTAAACTACGTGAAACAAGAAAATTGCAATGAATTAATTTAGAAGCAGTTAAGTCTGTAATACATCAAGAAAACTTTGTGAATTAGATTGGTAACCAATCAACTATTGAACTAACTTGTTGCACAAACACAAATCGAGACGAATACAAAACAGAAAAGATCTAAAATGTGATTCAGTAATACAGATGAATAATGTATTAAAGTACGTTAGAAAGCAAAAGTAGCACGTTTAGGCAAAAGTTACTATTATAATAAGCTCAGAGAAATAAAAAATGTTAAAACACTTGTAAAAAAAAAGAATCGAAAAACGAAAACAATTATAGAAAATCATAAAATTCTAAGATAAGTCAAAACTATTTCAGTGAGTTCTTTTACGTACAGAAATGTAGGGTAAAGATGTTACGTAAAGAAATTTTACTTAAAGAATGTCAGAATTAAAAGAAGGAAATAAATACAACAGAACTTAAAACTTGCTTACTTATAACAAACATAGCTCAATAACTGAAAAATGTGGTATCTTTGGTGGGATAGTTCCTATTGGTATAAAAAATAATATACTACAGAAGTACAAATTAGAACAATTTAATGTATACCTAGTTAGTGGACAGAAGCTGTTGGACTTATCAGCAACATTCAAATCTGGAAAAAAATATATAACTATTATAAGGCTTGGATTCCGAGTAAGCGATAAACTGTTGACTATAAATGAAATAAGTAAAAAAGATTTTTATGTAATAAATACTTATGCTATTATTTGTAGACGTGAAATTGGTAATATTTTCTTTTTGACAATAATTTCGTGTGATAACGAAATCTTTAGAACGCATTTGCTTCTTAAGTGGCATAATTTATCAAGTTCAACAGAAAATGGTCATACTAACGGTTAAAACATCCCTTGAAATCTTCAGATATCAATTCAGACTTTTCTTATTTGAAAAGTACACGTGATTATTCAGGCAAATAATAATTAAGAGTCACGCATATAGTACAGATTTTATAAATCCCACTTTAAGTCAATTCGTTTCCTTGCCGAAAATAACATTTATCTCCCATCCTCTAGACCACCAAAGCCGGCCTTGTCAGCTGTTATGGAAACTCGTAGATATGAGAACAGTTACATTTTTATATTGAAATTAGCTTTGCACCGTATTGATTCTCACAAATTTTCTTACTCTGGTGAGTTTGCAATGCACCTTCGAAGGCAAATGTGCGTACTCTTATTAGGTATCATTTTATCCTATCATACTTTCTACCGTCCGTCGAGTTCGTGTTTGTCATTGAATTTGAAGAGCCTCACGAATGTACATTTGCCTATTAGGTTATCTCTCTCCCTCTCTCTCTTTCTGTCTCTTTGGTATGGATTGAAAACGCATTTAAAAGAACTGAAATCTCTAAAGCTTCGTTAAGCTTTCCAGAATTAAATTAATCTTGAACGTTGGGTTATCTGACGGCTCTCAATGAAATACAAGTTCTTAATAGAGTTATTGAGCAAACATAGCATAAATAATTAGATGGCGGGACTTTCACGCGTACCTGAATATTTTGTTGATTTGTAAATCTAGTATTGCATAGAATTTTGTTCTTATTGATAAGACGATTAGTTATTTATTCTTCTTGAATATAGTAATACTAATAAAAATAACATTATCAATAAATAATGCAATAAAAACAAGAATAATAGTAAGACGACCATGAAAATAAAAATTTTTTAATAACTTTGTCATGAATTCATTTACCAACCAAGTGTTATCTTACTTCGGAAGTATAACACTGATACATGGTCACGTAACTTACAACGTACAAAAATTAGTAATAGTTGATGCGTTAAAAAAAATTTATTTCTGATAAATTTAGTTTATATGACAACAATTATGTTTAAAAAAATTTAAGAAAACGGAATAACTACTCATTATTGTGATAATTAAAAGAAATTTTAAATTTATAGGGATAAGCTTCACTGTTCTACGAGTCAAAGAGACAAGATGCTCATAAAAATGGAGTTTTTGTGTTTCGATGAATTAGGTGCTTCAAGTTCATCTTGAACCATTTCACGAGAAGTTTGACTATTTTATGTACAATATGCCTACGTGTCTCTTTGAGCTACGCAGACAAACAATAATCATATTAATGTACACATGCGAGATGAAATTAGAACTTATTACTGGACGCACTTGCCATTAACCACTTTATTGACAGTAATGAAGACATTTTACTATATTCTCGAAAAAAGAGCATTGAGACAAGTCCTAAAATTGTAACTTACAATTTTATAATTTAATACTGATTTAACTATGTTGCATTAAAAAAAGCATTCTGTGACGAAACGTATGGTTTTTACAAAAGTTTGTAGACGTACGGAGAACAAATTAGGGATATAACATTTGATTTCCTTAACTTTTATAGTAAGCTTGTAGACGTTTTTGAAAGATTACTTGAATTAGGTGGAAAAATTATTTCGTTTTATATTAATATTTCTTGACACAACGATGTGCATGAATCCAGTAAAATATTTGACGATACCCTCAAGCGAGTTTATGTACCTCTCGAATTTCATTTAGAAGCAACATATACTAAAGCAGTGAACTAAAATTGAGATTTTAAAAAAATGGATTGAATTAGCTTACGAAGAGAGAGTCAAAACAAACAAAAGCCAACATATTTTTCAAATCATGACCGCAAATCGTTAACTCAATGGTATTTGCAAGTATAATTATAATTGAACGTATTAAGTAAATAATATTTGATTTTCTGAAATAAAAATGTACTTCTTTCGGTTTTAAAATTGACGCTTCTCACTAGGTCTGAACTTTATTTTCAAACTTGACTCTGATTCGTTTATTTTTTTTCTCGGCAATCTATGTTCAAATTGAGGATATACATTTGTTAGGACTTTTTTTTTAGAAAATCTACTAATGCTTGTGGTAAAAAGTAAAGAGTTTTCTTAAGTATTAATTTTTAATCAGGATTTAACGAGAAATAGTATTTAATGAGAGAAATGATGCCAATACTATCAGTACAAACTGACATGAGAAAGATAATGTAATCACGAACAAATTGACATCCCAAGGAATAAAAGCTCACATACTTTTTTCAAACTTTACTGAATACTTTATTGAATTTGAGCAAAGATTGTAAAAAACTGGGTGCCTTTATTTAACATCTTTATCCTTCTATAGCTGCAGTTGCATTTCTTACACCAGGATCGAAAAAAAAAAAAAAACTTAAATGACGCTCACAGCTAATGATTACATGCTGCATTGAAAAATTTTGGTTTGAATTTATAGGGTAAGATTTCAATCCTCATCTCTATCTACCCTTAATAGTGCACCATACAAACCAGACAATTACACGCACTTCAGAACTACATACAGGATCAGTTATAAACTTCTCCCCCTTGGATTACAGATAAACGTGACCGCCAAATTTTTTTCCACCGTGAAGTTGAAAGAGCCACGAACGTGAGGCGCTCGTAATTCAATAACCTATGCTCCCCATCCATTCTACCCTATCATGTGCCCTCTTTTTCTTTTGATAGCTCCTACAATCGATATCATCACGTGATTGATGACGAGAACACATTGCTAATTGGCTGGGCGCTTATGGCGTACTTATTGTAATGTACTTGGAGATAAATGGAAGCTCTTAAGCTCTTTCGCAGCCTCTGAACCCATTTAGAACTTTTTCATTTAAGAAATGATAAACGAGTGGTCTTTTGGCCTCTCATTAGTTGTACCTTTTTTAAAAATAAAATTTATCTTGGAGATTAAAATTAGATAAAAGTTTAAAACACTTCGATCAATCAATGTAAACGATGAAATTCTGCTAATTAATTTTTTAACCACGCCAATAAAACATACAATGAAATTGAATGACAATCATTGTGTAAAATCGACATCACAATAATATAACAATTTGTACTTGGCAAAATCGAATGTACTTGAAATCGTTAAGAAGTATTTATCCAAATTTTAATAGCATCATAAGTAAATCAAATTTTTTGAATGTAACTGATAATAACTAAAATTAAAAATTTATTTATTTACCAGGAAATGTTTAGTCAAACATTTTATACATCCTGTTATTTGATTTCGATCATTTTCAATTTAATCTTAGAGTAATAACCAAAGTGATAAGAATTCAAACTACTGAAGCTTTGTGATGCATGATCAGATACATTTATTAATTAAATGATTACGCTGTAATAGAAAAAAAAAATAAAAAAGATTTCAGCATAATAAAGCTTGTAAGCTCCTTGTCGAAATGTCAATCTCCTGAGTCCACCTCGCCAAAGCAAGAGTTCTAGATCAACTGGAAAATTGAATTATAAATTTGATTACTCTGTGGTGATGGTATTCTTTTGCAAAATTATACACTTGTCTGATATAATATCGGGAAAATTAGTAGCTCTCTTCGACAGGCAAAAGATACTAGCTTAGAGCTGTACCTACAAGATCGATACAAAGCTAATGCTGTAGAGGTTGTGACGTACATCGTAAGAGTGAAAAATGCATGAAAAACTTATGAATAATCAAAAACCTTCGAAAATGATTTTTTGAAAAGAAAATTTAACCATTGCTTGGATGAATATATTTGTAAAATGAAATAATATCATTCACAGCAAAATAAAGATACTTTTTTTCAATAATAAGTTTACTTACCTAAGATTCTTGGAAATTCTAAACTCGGAGAAAAGTAGTCTATGTAACCACTAATGTATATGCCATAGTTATCAAGCACAAAGTTTTTAAATATTAATCCTTGAAAGTTTGAAGTCTGAACGTAACTTTTTATTTGTTACAGTTACATATTACGGTGAAAATAATTAAAAATTTTTGAAAAACGTAAAAATGTTTAAAATAATATTTTAAAAGTGTGCTATATAATAGCTAAAGGATTTAAGATGACGTAAAGTTGAAAAAAAACTTATTTTTACTAGTATCATATCGTGTGACAGTTATTAAAAATCGTCATCAATATGTTCAACTTGTGTTTTAATTGTTTGTTGTTTTCATTGTTTACTGCAATTAAACGTAAAAACAATGACAGCTGTGGAGAGTTTATGATGATTAAAAAGCAGCAAAAGCACGATATTTTCCGTGGTCACTTCCATTACTACTATCCACTTAATTACTCCCGTAGGAAGTTATAGCAGCAAGCCCGCGACTGTTGTTGGCCTCGTATCGAGCGCTCATGCGGTAAAGCGTGAGTACATACAAGCAGCGAAAAATTAAATTTAGTTGAGCGCCCGCATGAATGGCCAACTTTGGCAAAGCGAGACTCCTTCATGAGTGAAAATATTATGCGACGGTGTGCACTGTCCTTGGGGAAACGGGTGCGTGCAACTCTACGTGCCGTAATAAATATTAGCTGTATGTGTAATTATTTTTTGTAATAGTGTTCGTTTGAAATTAGCTTGCTGGTTCAGTTACACTATACTACAATAAAAAACGCATAATAATGGAATACACTAAATTGCATGAAAGTGACATATGAACCTTCTTAATACGCACAAATCTTGAGTCTACAGAAAAAGAGAATTAATCAGGTGTTACGTCGACGCGACGTATTATTTGAGTCTAAGCTTACGCTTAATAACTCGGGATTCGCACTGGGCGCGTAGGTGAGACGTGGGGTTAAAAGGTAGCTAAATTCCTTGACCGGGTGTTCAGAAGGGGGGGAGCCCGCCTCTTCTGATCGAATTGAAGCGGTTGTCGAGCAGTAGAACGAGGCACTCGTTCGCGACGCACCTCGGATTTATTGAGGATACCTGGTGTGACGTGTCGAACCGTATCCCGTTCGCGATCTAGAGGTTACCAGTACCGTAACGAGCAAAGGTAGTTACGCTCTAGAGGTTACGCAAAGGGCAAAATAGTTTAAATTCGCGACCAATTTAGGAGCCACCAATACCATCCCGAATAAAGGTGATTCCCATAGAGTTTACATGAAACACAACTTGATTATTTATTTCCTTTGCCTAGAGTTTATCAAATACCGTATTAAGTAAAATGATGTTAACTCTAGGAGTACACTCGCGACGGAAAGAAGAGAAAAGAAAAAACAAAATGAACCACTTGGTTACTTTGGTGTAACTTACTTTTATTTTTTAACACTTACTTTTACTTTTAACAAAATTTTACATGCGAGGAACCAGCGCGAAGTGTTTGATGCAGGAGGTTAAAACCGCACTCGTGGAGGACCGTATGGTAGCAGAGGCAGACTCTAACTACCCAGTCGACCGTTCGAGGGTGAAAAATTAACTCTGCCTCGCTTCGCGGTAGACTGGATTGTAGCAGAGGCGGACTCTTACTACTCAGTCTACCTTGAAGGGCTATCGTCGAGTGCTTTTCTCGGGGCCTCCAGGCCTTTTTATAAGGAGTAGCGGACCTCTGAGACGCGCTGGTTCGAGACGACGCAGGAAAATTTGCCAGAAAAATCTTGAAGGAGAAGGACAATAGCCGAAAAGCTAATTGGCTAGAGATGTTCTAGTTCTGCCTCTCAAAAATTGGCACATCCCACATCCGGCTCATTCTCCTCCGTGCGTCAAGAGAAGGGAAGATGATTCACTTCCTCATGCCCTTCCTTTCTCCTTTACATCCAAATTTTACAAAAACTTTAATTTGACTTTATATTACTGTTAAGATAGAATATCGTTAATATCTACTTATGTTGGACACTGTACGTTTATTCAACTAAACTTGTTGCGGAAAGAATCGCTTAATATTTAAATTAATGCTTGGGTGAATAAACGATCGGTGTGCTACGGTACATCAACTAATACTTAAACAGAAATAACGTTAGCCGTTGTTATAACAACTTATAATCATAACATTAGTTTAATAGTATGATAATAATAACAATAATGATAATAATAATAGTAATTACAGTAATAGTAGTTATAATTATGAAAGTAAGGGTAGTGGTAACAATAGAAGTACCTTGCCTTTTGCGAGTTAACATAATTAAACTTACGGGTAGTTTTGATTGATTACAATATTGCAAAGATAATTCGGAATTTCGGTAGAATTTTAGTTGATATGTTTTTCACTTCTAGTCATTGGAGAGGGAGGCGGCGCGTGGTTCTCTGGGGATTTGAAATTCCGTTTCTTATATTGGAGCAGCCACACGGACTCTTTCCCGACTCATATGAGTCAAGGAAAAGGGAAAGAGCTATTGTTAGTGATCAGCTCGGTTTTCTCGTTTTCTCTTACATGTTAAACAAGTTCAAAAATTTAGGCTATTGCCTATGGTATATGAAAAAATTCGGGAATGTAATAGAAAAAAGGGTAGCTCGGCGATTATGCATGTACAAAACCAAATAAAAAGTTGATGATGTTGTAGTATGTATTATTATTTGTCTATACGTATTAACTCTACGTTATTCTAATTTTTAACATCGTATCAAGTTGTGCCAGGATTTAGTATTGCACCCCAGTTTAGTTGTTCCCAGTTGAGCAAAGCTTATTCAACAATTAAATTAATCTCATTATGTCGTTTGTTAAACATGTCGTTCTGCTCTTAACTGATTCCATGATGACTTGAGGGTCAGTGCCTAAGCACACGATCAGTAAGAGCTAATTTGGAAGTTTGGATGAAAACTCCAAAAAAAATTAGGTGTTAGTTTGAGCAACGTTTTGTTGGTCTTAATGCCAACCTCATCAGGCTCAGTCTATATCGTTAAGACGATCGTCACAGACTGCTGCAGCATTTGTGTAGAACTGACCCCCTCTCTTTCCAATTTTTGAGATTGTTCTTTTTTCATCGTTTGATGCTGATTACAATTAAAGTTCATCTCAAAAACGTCATTTCCCGTTTATTTCATATTTTTATGACTTTTTGGGCTAAATCATAAGGAAAACAGTAATAAAATTTTTTAAATATTGTGTCACAAGTATTTTTACGTTTTTGGTTATAACAGAAAGAAACTTTTAGTGTAAGCTATGATAATTTTTTTGAATTGTTGTAGAGTTTGATGACCAACCATGTGCTTTTTCACCACGCAATGCTCCTCGAGGAGGGTTTGGGCGACCTTCTCGCAGCAAAAATTGCCTACTACATGGATCCTTCGCTCTCGTTGAGGTGGTCTATGTGACATCATCACCGTACAAACAAAAAACTACAAAGTGTTATCCAATAATGTGTAACTAATAATGTAATATGTAACCAATACTTGTAATATGTAACAAATATAATGTAACAATGTGCCTTACTGTACCAAGGCTATATATGTACTCGTTTACAATAAAGCCTAAAAAAATTAATACACTACGTAAGTAGGTATTTGTCAAAAAAAAAAAAAAAAAAAAAAAAAAATCGAAAATGCTACCCTTAACTTTGCTAGTTGTGTTAACGTCAAGGACGACTTGATGTTAAAGAATTCATTCCGCAATATTGTCAATGGTATGGAATTAAGTATGCTACAAACATTCAGTGATCCAAAAAAAGCTATCTGTAACATCGGTGTATCCACATTAATTTTTTTTCTCTTGCTTCAAAACTTTCCGTGACGATTTTAGAACACTAAACGCAGGGGCCAATGTGCATCTAAAAAGAGGTGAAGAATCACCTACAAGATTGCTCGTTACTAAGGTACTACGCTCATGCATGACTCACATACATGCACGCTGGCCCATGCTGACCGGAAAAGAAATCAAATGAAATACTTTTCAAAGCGTAAAATAATAACTTTAAAGAACTAACAGATGCAAAAGGTTAACTGGGAACAGCTGCGCTGAGATTTAATATTAAATATTAGAATATATAGATTGGGTATGTTAAAAACTAGGATAACTTAGAGTTAAGACCCATAGACTATGGCTAATACAACCTGTACACGCTACACCATTAGCCAGCAACAATATTACATAAACCTACGAAAGCAATCTTATTGACCTTCAAAGAATAATCCGATTTTTACAATTCATGTTCGCAAGCTCATGGTTTACTGTACAACCCTTTTGTATCGCGTTAACAATTTTATAAACATACTGCAATAGCCCAAATTGTAACCTTGTTAAAAACTGTCACTGTTTCAAATGTAAAGGAAAACGGGAAAGTAAAGGCTCTTCCCCCTTTCCCTGACTCAGAGATGTCGAGAGAGAGAGTCCGCACTCTTGCTCCAACACGGGTAACAGAATTTCCGATTCCGCAGGGCACCCTGAGCCGACTTCCTCTCCTACGACAAGCAGAGAAAACCATAGTTGACCAAATGCTACTAACATTTTGGAATACATTTACAACTAACAATGAATGGAAACTATCGATAAATCTAAGTAAGTTAACAATATAATAGTTCGCAACGAGCACCCCACTACTGTTTCTATAGATAAACGTGTTTTAACCACAGAAACCGCTGTTGCTAATTAATCATTCCTGATTATTTATTAGTCCGATCAATGCTCACGTGTGGTGTAACTAGCGGAAATTCTAGCAATTATTATAGTTATTAATATTTAAAATTAACTACTACTAAGACTATTATTAATACCGCGAGATGATGAACATCTATTCAATCAAACCTAAATATTAAGCGATTTTCACCGCTCTTTTTGTATTGGGCTCGATTGAATGGGTGAACAATGGTTACTATTCGTTAATAATGATAATACCACATCTAAACGTTAATATTAGGTTATGATAAAATCTTGTAACTTTTTGATGTAAAAGAGAAGGGAAGGGCACGAGTAAGTGAATCACCCTTCTCTTGACGCATAGAGGAGAACCAGCCGGATGTGGGATGTGCCAATTTCTGAGTGGCTAAACTAGAGCAGTTCTAGTTAATTAGATTTTTGGCTATTGTATTTTCTTCAAAATTTTCCCCTGGCAAGTTTTCCTGCGTTTTTCCAGCCAGCGCGTGGTCGAGGTCCACTACTCCTTATAAAAAGGGCCTGAAGGCACAGAAAAAGACAGTTTTAATTTTCACCCTCCAACGGTTGACTAAGTAGCTAGAGTCTGCAACTGCTATCTCACGGTCCTCCACGAGTGCGGTTACAAATCTTCGATCTCAGACACCTCGCGCTGGTTATTCCGCTGTACATTTATACTGAAAATAAAAGTAAGTCAACTTTGTATACTAAAGTGATAAGTTCTTTTCTTTTTTTTTCCTCTCGGTTTCAACCGCGGACGTGTTTTTGTTAGAGTTCGAAATTCGGCATTGGTAAAATATCACGTTACAAAATTAAATAGATGAATTACTCCTCACGTAAAGTCTATAGGACAATCATATTTACTCCGGATGATACTGGTGGATCTCAGACCGGTCGCGAACTTAAACCATTTTGCCCCCCTTGCGTAACCTCTAGAGCGTAACTACCTTTGCTCGTTACGGTACTGGTAACCTCTAGATCGTGAACGGGATACGGTTCGACACGTCACACCAGGTATCCTCGATAAATCCAAGGCACGTCGCGAACGAGTGCATCGCATTATTGCTTGACAACCGCGTCGATTTAGTCAAAACGATCGCCCTCACCCCCTTTCAAATACTTACGCAAGAAAAATAACTACCCTGTAGCCCGACGTCCCACCTATGCGCCCAGTGAAAGTCCCGAGTTATTAAGCGAAAGCTTAAACTCGAATAGTACGTTGCGCCGACGTAACATATCGATGATATCAATAATTGGCTCAGCCAAGCAACATACAGAAAAATTTACAAAATAACTACAAGTGGTCAGTTGGCTCAACATGAATATAGTGCTTATTTATTAACAGAACTGTCATTAATTTCGTTATTTTCCACATTTTGTTAACTTTCTAGATATCTTGAATGAGAATACCAGAATGATTTTTCCAAGTGCTAAGTATTTTAAATCTGATTGGGCTCAAAAGTTTTATAAAGATTCAACCGTTAAACGTATTTTTTACTCCATGAAAGAACAGAAGATTGTAGATACTATGCAAGGCTCTGGAAAATTTATCTACAAAAGAATTCCCAAACTTGATAACGCTGTGTACCTGGAGCTCCCGTATGCGGTAACTTTTCTACAATACGTTCAATAATCAATGCTCATCATAATCCCATGTAAATGAATAACCATCAAATTATTTTCATGAAACTTTAACGATCGCAGAATGTGGATTTGAAAATGGTTATTGTTATGCCAGAAAAAATGTAGAAAGGAATACTTTCCAAGGCTGCACAGTTTGTTCAGTGCAACTTTAATTAATTTGATTTTGGTGAGAAAAATAAGTTGACCTTATTTTTACGTTCAAAAGTGTCTCAATTCTTTTATTAAGATGTGTCTTTATGCAACTCGGTGACAAGTTACAAAATCACCACGAACCAAAGTTCACCCTTTTTCAATTTCAGTCTATATTCTCGAGCCGTACGTGTGACCAACCTACCAATCAACTTGCATCCAATCAGCTTTATTTGTCAAGTGACTTCTCTTTCCGGCCTTTAAATTTTGTTGGTCTCGATGCATATTTCTTTTGTACTTCAGTGATCCTTGCAGGCTCTGTAGAGAAGGGGAGTCCAGGATTAAATTACCTATTTGGTATCAAAGCCGAGAACCACAGCATAGCGGAAAATGGGTGCCAGGTCATACTGTGAATAAATAAATAATGAATAAATTGCAACTGAATGCAAGTTAATGGTAGAGGTGTAATAGAGTTTAATTAATAGAAATCCATAGAAGAACTACACCCTATTGGTCAAACAGTTGAGTGTAATAACGATCTCAGCTTTATAAGTGTACAATTACATGTTTAGAAAGTAACTTGAAAGCCAATGCTAATCACTAAATAGAAAAGTTTTAAATTATAATGAATAAGAAAAATTATTGATGGAGGTCACTGAATCGTGCACGCAAAAGGGTTGCAGTGCAGTTTTGAGCCTCTCTTAACTAATCGTAAGACCAATTTCGTCAAAAGTAAACAAGTTAAAATTAACAAAGGAAGGACTAAAAGAAACTGAAACGAAGTAAAAAGTAGTAATACTATGAACTGTTACATATCGTACGTTACAGGAGTTTAAGTGCTACGGGAGTTTATTGTACACTCTTGTCATAACCAGGAACAGCTCTCTCTCTCTTTCTCTCTCTTTAACGGGAGCGTGCACTTTTCCCCGAGGAGATATCCCCACGTTGGGAGGTAAGAAAACACAAAAGTAGGAGGTAGTTGCTGGTCATATTTGTAACTTTTGATATGCTCCAGTGCCTTCGTAAACTTGTCCCATACTGAACCTTTGTCCCAAACAAAAAGCTACCTATTCAGTGATCTTAAGGTGATGTCTCTTTCCTGCTCTATGTCATTTCTCCTTGTGGGCTCCTCTTTTTTCAAGAACTTTTTGGTTTATATTTCATTTTATATTAGAATTAGCACTGGGTCCATTCAAGTACATTCGCATGACTAATCTTCTGAGTTTCTTGTCTTTTATTTTTGTCACAAAACTCATGACAGAAGAATACTTTGGTCTACAGATGGAAATTATTAAAACAAGGGAGTTATTTAGCAGTTGTTTTCCATGCAATGTAAATTATTTCGCTACTTGGCAAAAAAAAGTGTCATTGTCGAAAATGGTCCTTTCAATAACAGGAGGAAAAAAAATTTCTCTCACCTTGAAATATGAGTTTTGAGGCAGATTTGAAAAAAAAACATAACTCTTGTGGTTCTCAGTCATGTGGGTAATCGATATTCAACCGAAGTTGCATTCGCACAGATGCGACCACTACAGATCAAATGGCGTTGTATGAGATAGAATCTTCCATCTAAGACCATTTGCTATTGGTAATCGTAAGCCTGATTGCACAAATTATCATGGGAAATGACCGATCATCAGAATCCTCTCTTTCATGGTGCACTTACCAACCCTCTTCTCTGCATCACTTTAGTAAACACATCCCTACACGTCACGTTTATCATACACTGTGATTGGTCATGGATTAGTGCAAGAATAGATGAACATGCACGAGAATAACAATTTTTTTCTTCATTTATATTATGCACTGTACTGTTGCACTTGAACTCTTCAAAGCTCTACTGATGGAAGTCCTTACGAGCTTTCAAGAGTCTGAGTCTTCGTTTTAGCGAGAAAGAAAGCTGTAAAACGCTAAGAGCTCTTTGTGCTTGACTGAGCTTGAAGCCACTTTTTTTCGACTTTTACCGGCTAATCGAGAAGTGAGAGGTTTCTTAGTGCATTTTGTGAGTGGACGAAATTGAAATTCTTACACGTGCAGAGGCAAACAAAAGCATTTCTATGTTTCGTCAAAGTAAAAACGTTTAAAGTTTATTTGATGAAAAATGATATGTGTATATTTCGTTGTGACTACTTTCTCTTAGCCGATAAATCGAACTATGAAGTGCTTTAGTTTGATCAAACAGTAGACTTTAGGCGTTAGATATTCAATACTTCCAAACTTTATATATTAGTTAAACGGATAAGATGAAAGGCAAATACGAGTAAATTATTTAAAATGGTAATCTTCCTTCGAACTTGAACAGATAAAAAAATAATATTGGTTTCGGTAGCAATATTATTACAAAATTAGCTAATATGTTCAAAAAACTAAGAATATCAAGGAGAACGGCAGAATGTATATATAACTTAAAAAAATGATTGAGTCCCAAAAGCTCTGATTGTTTAAGAATTCTTGTATGATTATACGAATAAATAGTTTTTTTTATCACTGATAAATTATTTACTTCAATACACATAATTATAACTTTTACAGGTAATTAAGTTTATTACACGCCATAACTATTGATTAAATATTTTCTGTATTGCAATGAAAAACATGCGTATAGTTGGTAATTTTATTTAGTAAATTTTTTACTAAATAAATCTACATTTCATTCCCTCGTATTTTACTAAGGCTAACCACTCTTCAATCCATTACGATTACCTTCTCCAATTTTCGTTGAAACTTTCTGTCTCTTCATCTCTCTTATTTCCAACCATAACTCCAGATTTTTGCATTCAACCATTCTGTTACTCTTGCTCTTTTTTTAATCTTGCATTGTTGCTCTCGATGGAGAGCGCTATGCGCTATCCTTTCTTGTCTCGTGGTACCAATCAAAGAACAATGCAAAAAATGGTGCGGAAACGACGAAGCAACATAAAGCTGCACAAAAGTCTTCTATTATAGCGATACGTAACTATTTGCGTTTTTTTCTCCTTTTTTCAGTTTCCCCCGTCACTTTATTTTTTGTTACATATTCCGATGCCATGCTTTGTTTTATGGCTACTCTTGCTTTCTAACATTCTATCAGGGGTTGAAAAGGAACAAAGCAGTTATCGCATTTGTACTCTTTCTGAATGCATAGAAGTTTCGCTTTTCCAATGTGGTACTAGGCTGTGGAAAGTAATGGTCTCATTTGTATTTCTGTATTGTTGAAATTTTGCTGACAATGTTTTTACTAGCTCTGGCTTTTATGACGAAATTCGCAATTTTGGCGTTTTTAAGCTGTGTGAGGTGCACTTTACTAGTTAAATATATTTAGAAAAATTAAGCTTTAAGCTATTTTTTGATTAGGTACTTTTAGTGAACTTTCGCAACACAGTTTATCTCAAGAAAAATTCATTTAAGTCAACTATACGTTTTACAGAAAAGGTACAGCAATTTTTCCACGGTTAAGGACAAACAGGACGTTAAACGTCGATAATAAGTCGATAATGTGCATTAGACACTAAAATTATTTATGAATTAGGTTAATCAATAAGGTAACTATCGATATTATCGACGTTTGACGTCATATTGTTCGTCAAGAAAAAATTAATTACCGTAGCTTTACGGTAAAAATTACTTCTGACTAAAATTAACTTTTCTGTTACAAACAAATAACCATAATGCTACGGTAAAACTTGTGATTACATAATTTGTAGTTGGTCGCAATTTAACTGTTGCTTTATACGGTAAAAATTAATACTTTGGACCCTTTTAAAGACTTGCCATGATTTATTTGAAAAAATCACACACAAATTGAGATGTTGGAAAAAAGCTCGAGTTTAAACCAAAAATCAAATTAGTTTCCAGTGTGTTTTTTTAAAATTTTTTGAAAAACAGAAATTTCTCTAAAAATCGTTAAACTTCCAGGTAAAGTTTCAAACCAAAACTGACAATGTCAAAAATATTTTTGAACCAACCCAAGCATTTCATAGGGATGTCTGGCAGCTGCTGAGACTCTAATTGGATTCGGTGGTTTTTTCACCTCTGTGCTATTGCTTTGCATAAAGTAAGTTGCTAAGCAGACAAGTGATATCATGATGTATATGGATATATTTTTTTCATGTCTGAAGCGATAAGCACAAAAATGGAAAAAACGAAAAAAGTAGAGACTCACCCTCGTAGCGAATCGTAAAAAGCAGACGTGCCAGAAAAAACGAAAAATACACAACCAAGTGATGGACGAAATCTTATGCGCAGTGACAAAGGCTTTTGCACGTCACTCCTCATTTCGTACAGTCGCAAACATGCTTTTCTGTGACTACGATTTAGTATGGTAGAATAAGCTACAAATCACATCAATATTCCGAGAATTCTGACTAGCTTTAAAAAAATAGGGTAATAGTTTCAATGCATGGTAAAAAATTGATACAGAATTAAGCAAGTAGGAATGTTAAAAAGAGCCCCTAAAAAATAGTAAAAATTTCCAAAATACGTTTTCCGTGTCTAGAAGAAAACCAAAGAATCGCACATAAGAAAATGTTCGCATTAAAACTGCCACCTTATTTTTTTTGAGCTAGTCAGAATTTCCTGGGCCGAAAAACTAATTCTACCATACTAATGGTCATTTCTTTGCATCAAAAATTATTCCTGACTGAAAACAGTGTGCTTTAGTGGTACATGGAACGTCCGTAGCTACCTACGTCACACCAATTCAGTGCATACCCATCGTGCACGTCGTCAAGCCCAGCCCGACATACCATTACGGAGTCAAACTTTTCAGTCTTTTTGGTCTCCCTCTCCGCCCCTTCTACATCTAGTTCCCTTTGGTCTGATCTTTCAGAGAGACGGATGCTGGTGACGAGTTATCCAACTTAAAATGCTACAGCTGTGGTTGGAGGTCGAGTGGTTAATTAGTTAAACTACGATACGACTGTCAAGTGAAGTTTTGGAATGCAATTAATTAGGGGTTTTTTTTTCTTCCAAGCATAATTTATAGAGAATTGTTGGCTAAAAACTTGATACTGTCGTTCATTTTAAAATTTTCCAAATCAAGTTATTTATTTAGTTAAGATTTTCAAAAACTATATTTCGCAATCAATTTAGGACATAGTATACGCATGCAAAAAATTTTTTTCTTGGTTTACGTTAAACGGACGGAGCAGTCCAACACATCGAATGCATATTCACATACTATCACCAAGAAATACCTCCTACTCAAAAAGTTTTGATCGCAATATGAAATGCTGATTTTTTTCGTTAAGCAAATATTTTTTTGTCCGCTATCTGTCCTCAATACAATAAGGAAAAAACAGTAAGCACATATTTAGGAAGATCTTAATGTTTTTATACAAAATGATTTTATACAAAAATTTTTATTACACATTCAAATAAATTATTTTTTCTACTATTTTTTCTACAGTATTTTTACAATTTACCTTATTTCTAGAAGATGAAATTAAAATTAATTTAAAATTAAATTATTTACTATTGTAAATTAATAAGATACTAAAAGCAAGCATTAAAGTTACGATCACTCATTTTTCTAATAAAAACACTAAGCACTTTTTGTTGTAATAATGTTTAAAGATTGACATTCATCGCAGCCGTCATTTTTTCCAGGTACGAAGTAGCCCTGCAAATGTAACGAAAGATTTTTATTCAACAAAATGACATAAAATGGCAAAAAACTCCCTTAATCCACTTACTTCCATTAATATTTATACTAAGTAAATTTGTAGGCGTACACTGACTACGTGCAACCATCGGCTTACATAGAATTGCATGTTTGATCGTAGTAAATATATTGCAGAGTTATCGTGCTGCTTAACTTATTAAAATAAATAAATTTATTTAAGGCATTCTACTACTACTCTCCGTGCTATCATAATCAGGATGAATTGTAGGGGATGACGACTCATGTAAAAAAAAAAATTAGTTCTTTTTCTGTACAGCGTTTCCCTCACACTATTTTGCAATAATTGCAAAGCTTATAAATTTTAAATCTAAATATCAAACGTTAGTCTGAAATACATGTGTGTATATGTATAAAATAAAACACGTGAGGCTAGCTAAAATACGGTAACTTTACCTACTAATCATCGTTTGCGCAATAAAATAATTTTCGTGTGTCATTGATACAAAAAAGTTTCAGTCAAAGTTGCTCGGCAAGTAATAAAAGTGTCAAGCAGCATAGTCACGATGATAAATTCATTCGTTTCTATCCATTTTTACCCTTTTTTTTGCTAACGAACATGGTCATTTTGCTCAATCAAATCGTATTCGAGTCATGAAAGGGCATAGTGGCCCATGCAGACGTGGAAGAAGTTGATGCGGAGGACAAGAAGAAAAATAAGGAGTGTGCGTAAAACATCGATGCGACGCTTCTGATAGAAACCCTTTGGTGTTGCTTTCAATTTTTTGGTGAATCTTATAAATTCTGTGACATAAGAGATAAGATAAGAAAAGAAGAAAAGGGGTTCAGAGACGCCATCAATGTCAAAGTATAAGTACTAGAGTAGAAAATGAGAAAGTGTATTGTTTTTACTATCGCAGTGATGTGTGAATCTAGTACGGAAATATGATTTAGTGTTTTAAAATTAAATTGTAATTGTTGTTTTTGTTCAATTTTCTTCCTAAAAAAAATCATGTCTTGACAGCTGATAAAACAATCAGTAGGTCCATGAAAATAAAGTTTCATTAAAAATTGAACATAATTACTTTGTGTTTACACAATTGCCTTTCAAGAAAAACACAGCTTGTGTACGTACTTGGTAATAGTTCATAAATTCCTTTTAAGAAAAAATTCATATTACCTTCGAACATCCATTTAAGGCAATATCGATTCTTACGAATCGACGTGACAAAAAACATTTTATATAGGATCAAAGACAAAATTTTAGCAAGTCATAAGCTGATAAGCTTGAGTTATTCAAGACACGAATCATAACAAAAGCTCACGTTTGACGATGATTTAAACACGTTTGAAATGACATTTAGTGGTTTTAGAAATGAAGTCCAAAACTGATAGTATTTTTTATCAAAGTTATTTCTCCTTATTTCTAATCTAAAATGAACTCCGCGTACAAGCATTCAAATTTGTTTCTTGGCTTAATGACATCTCTGACATAGCTCGAGTTAACATCTCTGTTTGTCTAAATGATTAATATAGTAATCCTAAAAATTTGGAAAATCAACATCAGAATCTAATCTACTATGGCATTTTCCACGTCTCAACTCTATTATTGGGAATTGATCGTAAAGTTTTATTGTAACATGTTTTAATAAAATTCTACTTTCTCCAAACGCAAAAATTTAATATTTTTAGTACATCTAAAGCTCCGCTTTTCTATGAAAATAATTCTCTCGCTGACATCACTACTCATTAGCTTGTGTACTCATACAACCTAAAAAAAGAGAAAAATTATTTTTCTTCTATTCTCCAAGCACTACCGTTGTATTCGAAAAGATAAATATGCGTATTAAAAATTTACCTAGCTATCTACTTCTTGGACTATAATATCTTGAAATTTGTTTTGTTTTTAATGTTACTTTCCTTCAATGATCAATTACGTTTGCCAAATTTCACAAAGACTGCTTTGACAATACTATCTATCCTTAAAAGTCAATTCTCTTTATTTGTGCATGTTCCTTTAAGACATGATATATTAATTTTATTTTATTTAATTTAAATACAAAAACGTGTTTGTAATATCTGTTTCTAATGAAATAAAATTTTTATATCGAAAGGTAGTTATCACTTCTATTCTCTGAATGCCAAAATTGCACAAATACGTTGTGACTGTATCGATTAAAATTATAATTTTTGACTAAGATTGTTATGGAAGACAAATTTCTATACCCATTAAAAAATGTCTTTTATGACATTGATATTAGTCATACTAACAAGTATTGCTGTAGTTTTTTGTACATAGTAGGCATGGTAAGAAAAAATCACCGGAAAATTATTGGAGCAAGTTAGTAAGACGAGGTCCTTTTTCCGTTATCAAGATTTTTTGAGTTATTAAAGTAAGTGCTTACATCATTTTAAAAAATCATTAATTGTTAAGGGGTAGATTTTCATATTCTTAAACTTTTTTATCACAAAAGTATAAAGTCTTTTTATGAAGTAATCTAGCCACCAGACTACCACGATAACAGTTTTGAAGCAACACCAGCTGAGCTACAATATCTTTTGCACGTGACACTTTTTTAACGCTGTTGACTTGTACAAGAAACTATCAACAAGGTAAACAATGTCTACAGAAATGTAAGTGCACTTTTCCTTTTTTCTTGCCCACTAATATTCAAAAACATTTCTGGATGGGCAGCGAAAATTACGCAGTTCTTGAAATTTTTCAAGAGCGTAAAAGAGGAAATGTTGTCATTGTTATTTATCGTACCTAATAAAAAAATGGGTCCACAATTTATAGGTTAATTATTGTGTATACAAGAAAAAACTATAATGACTGTAACCAAAAAACCAATCACCCAAAAAAAAATATCATTTGAAAAAGAAGTGTTTTAGTTTTTCATTGCTTTTCATCTCTGAGAAGTTTCGATAACAAATTCAGTAGTGCTATTTGTCTCTTAGGTTAAGTTAAGTTTTTAACACATTCTAAAGTACGCATTGATTATCGAGTTATGGAAAAAACAAGAAGAAGAAAACTTTTTGTAATTAATGAATGATGATAAATGATGGCTGACAGTGTCCACAATTTCTTGGCAATAAGAAAAGGATGAAAAGGGTGGAGGCGTAAGAAATTTTATGGTTATAATGGTATGAGTATAGTTAAATCTGCGTTTCATCATAATAAACTGAAAAATCAATTACAAAAAAGCTAGAGCCATAAAAATCTTTTAATAACCCTATTAGATAAATCTAAACGTCAGTGGTACTAATAATATTAGTAAAGTATAACTGCCTTTTTAAGCGTAAAAAGTTATAGATTAATAACGTCTGCAGGTCGTCATGTCATAATTTAAGACTTGAGCAATTAACAAAAAGTTTCCATAATGAACTCTTAAGGTAGAATACTGAAATACTAAAAATCTTTCAAATTTTGATCTCATGTAAAAGAAATGTGCCTTATTCATTTGCGATGAAAAAACTAGGGTCAATAACTTAATTTTTTAGGAAATCGCTACTAGAAACTCACCAATTTAACACGCAGTCTTAGGGAAATCATTACTAAAACGACTATAACTCTCAAAAGTAAATGGAAAACTTTTACAAATAAAAATTGAACTTGTACCTTTTTTTATAAATAATCTTTTAGAATTATGAAAATAACATGTAAACCACTTTTAGGAGAAAAGTGATTTATCGTTATCTACTCATACGCAGATTTATAAGCTTTTATTATTATTTTTATTCATATTTAATAACTTTGAAGGCCACTAAAACTCAGAAATTTGAATATTTCGTATAAAGATTCTAAAACCATAACATTCAACAAAGAATATTTTTTATAATGCATAGAACCTTAAAGGGCCCCTGGCTTGGTATTGCACCAAACGCCCAAGCCACCTTAATTAACTTCTGTTTATATAGTAGAACAGTCATTTCAAAGAAATTTGTTGAGTTTTAACAGAAAAATTATTATTTAAAATACGTCAAATATTGCACATTTGAGTCAACCAAAATCATTAAGTGCCTTTTAATTTTTTTGGAACTGAAAGAATATTGTTTCCACGGAACCAAGTGTGCAACTAAAAATTCAATTCCAAAAATTTAATCGAAAGAACGTGTGGTATGGAAAGTTCTTCGTATTATGGATGCGAATCTGTTAATAATTTTTATAAATTTAAATTTATGTCTAGTTGTTGTAAATCGTTTTTTATTTAGTATGTATTAATTTGAATTAAATGTATTTACACTATTACATTACAATACAGAATTCAAGGAGTGAAACGTTCTATAGACTCCATTAAACACGAACCATGGGTAATACGTATGGACTAGCAGCCCCCGGTCTCGGCTTCGCCCGAGACTTACTAAATAAAACACCGTAGTGTGTTGACACGTAATGTGAAACATTTTTAGTTAGAAAATTTTACACATATTCCAGATACATCTCAGAACAAAAATCTTCTTGTTAAAAACATATTTTTTCGGAATCCATTTAGTTTATTTGGTCAAATAATAAGGTGTACAAATTCAAAAAAATAATCATGCTGAAAAGTACTGTGCGTTTTTTATGCCATAAAATAATCGATGGCTATAAGAAGTTGTTGATTTGGTTTCTTCTGTGTAATTCACGAAAAGGGCTATTTTTTAAAGCTGTTAAGATTTAAAACCCCCAAAAAATTTATATTAAAAAAAAATTGTTTTTTCTCATATCTCACAATTTTATTACCAGAGCAACAAAGTCCTGGACCTTAAACCCAACATTTTTATTGCCACAAAAACACAAATACATTTTCTACTCATTAAAAAATCTAAAGTAGGATCTTTAAAGATTCCAGAGATTGCTGTGAGGGTACAATGAAAAGCTGATCTCTCACGTAATGGACTCTTAAGTTGACGATTTTGACGCTGCTGTTTCAATCTCGATAAATTTTCTGCGTCAGTTTCTTGGCGCCTCAAATTGTATTCATTAGATACATTTGAGGTTTTCTTTCCAATGTACCCTTTTGCGACTATTGGTATGCTTACGACTTTTATGACCCCTAAAGGCTATTTTCAGTCAACTTTGTTAATTTTAATACATTTGTTGGCAAGGTAGTTTGACGTCCGATGGCCCTAAAAAAGACCGGTGAGCTTCTTAAGTTAACTCTTTTTTGACTGCAGTTAACAGCAATTGTGACCTGGATACCTCAGGGTGATCTTCTCTGGCTTACTGTTGAAGACCCAGACTGATTGGGAGAAAAATTACAAAGTCCGAAGCTTTGGGGCTAGTTGTAGTGCTCTTTCCCAACGTCTCCCGGTATAACGTCAAAGACGTTGGTGTCTAAAGCACCTTTTTTATTTTGCAGATTTAGTTGTTTTGGTGATCTTAGATGGGGAGATTGGTTAGTGATACTTGTCCAGTAGAGGTTGTCCCGTTGGCTCAAGTTTTTTTTTCCTTTATAGCTGTTATAGGTTTGCCCAGCGCAGATCTTGGAGAGGATCAGTGATTCCTGGTTGAATGCTTAGAGTCGAGAGGGTAATATAGAGTCGTCGGTCACCGGGTTTCCCAGCCTTGCGAAGAACAACTCCGCCGGTGACGTCTGCCAGTGAATAGCTGACTTGGTTTAATAGTGCCCGTCTTTAGTTAATATAGTCTTTTATTTGACGAATCGCTTCCGAAAATGGTAATAAAACTGTATTTGTTGGCAAGGTAGTTTACACTAAGGTGGCCCCTAAAAAGAACCGATGAAATTGATGGTTAAGTAGGGAACGTAAATACTTATAATGGCCCTAAAAAGCGCCAGTGGTGAAACTTCCAGGCTATTCTTTATTATTATTCCTGATGATGAAGAGCTGGCTACGGGTTGCTTGATTCTTACCCTAGGAGTCTCGATGTACGGAGACTGTGATGGAGGAAGGTACGCCGCTGACCAAAGAATATCTCGTCTCAGGTCGTTCCCCGGATAACCAACTGCTCAATTGCTCATCTTTAGACGGGAACATGTGGGTAAGTGCGTTGGGGACGCGACTACCAAGAAAGTAGCCGTTGTGGCTTCCCGTGCCCATCAGAGCTGTTTTTCCTTGCTTATATTTGAAGCCACAAATTCTCTAACTACACCAGGTGGGATGGTGGGACTACCACACAACTCTGAAGAGTTGGTGCAGATTGTGCACTGGCTAGATATGTCTCCTGGTATTCTGGCAGAGACGGCATCGGTTGGAATTAATATATTTTTCTTTGATCGCACTCGTCGAGCTTCAGGGTGAAGGGACACTTGGGTTCCTTTCCCCTTAGAGAAGAGTGTCGTCCGTAACCGGGATACCCAGTTGCAGGACTATCACCAGCATTCTCTGAACAGCGTGATGAGCTGCCGAAGCTCGACTATACAGCAAACGATACGCTCCGGCCTATTATAACCACACTTATTTAATTATGTTGCAGGTAGCTTCGATTTTATGTCGACGCCACCTAGCGGATTTTACTGAACTAAAGTGAAAAGCTGGCGTATTTTTGCAAAACTTTAAGCTCATTTATTGCTATTGTTATTAAATTTTTTAAGATAAAAACTATACTAAAACCATCTAGGAAGTATCATGAATCAGTGTGCGAAATTTTAGAAAAATAGGTTCAGTAGTTTTCACGGTTAGCGATTACAACGGTTTTAGCGACTTTGCTTTATATATTAGTAAGATACTATGCATATTTTATGACCCTTCAGGAGATAATCAAAAAGAAATAAGGACACGGTAGAAATATTTTTGGTGTCAGCAATGCTAGTGCTTTTACGCGAGCCATTTCAGAAAGGTTTTTGGGTGCCCACGAAAGGTGTACTTATCTTGTGCTCGTAACAACAATTCCTTTTCAGAAAGGCTAGTTATTTCCACTGTTGTCTTCTTGATAATTCAACGATTCGATTATTATTTTAATCACAAGATATTGGTCTGTAAGATCTTTAAAAAAAAGTAGAAAAAAGGTGTCAAGCATATGGATAGAAAGACGGAATTAAGACTACGAGCCAACAAGTCATGATTACTACATCCATTTATATACAGGTACCGAAATTAAAAATAAGATAGAAGTATTCCTAAATTAGAGTTACATTTATTGTTTATTGAATTTTGCCATTCTTAAATATGACAAAAAAAATTTATCTCTTACGATAAAAGACATAGCAAGTCTTATTTGAGGTAAGTCTATTTGCTTGGTTTTGATAGAGTTACAGAAGGACAGTGAGCTATAGGATATAAGCCTACCACTCGCTATCGACTCCTTGCTGGAACTGTTACTCTACGCTTATTTTCCTCGACGCTTCGCTTTGCTCATTGAGCCGCCTGTTTCGCTATAATCACGTGATGTCAAATATAATATGTATAAGTAATTCTATGTGGGTACAATGATTTTAAATGTATAGGTTTTGTAAAAGGTTTAATACAGTACAATCACAAAATTCCGTTACAATGCCAATGTATGTTCATAAACACGCATCTTCATTTACGTTAATAAAAGTTTGAATAGTTGTAAATTTCAAGGGACGAAAGGCTTTGTGAAAAAAATAGGGTAAGAAACTTAATTATAAAAAAAAAATTATTATGGTACCTAAAACATTTTATATAAATTGTGCCGACGAGCCATGTGTATCGAGCGATCCCAGTTTAGTCTAAAAGATTCTGAGCATAGTGAACAGCGGTAAAAATGATAAACAAGTTTGTGATGCCTACAACTGTTTTCATCGGTAAAAGTTTCTTGGCACTCGTCGCAGTTAAAGTACTGCCAAGCCATATCATCATTCTGGACGATACTGGTTCGGCACCAGATGGATTTGCAGTGTTGGGATGACAAAGGGACTTCGTTTTGATTGGAAGACGATGGACATTCAGATTCAGAACTGACATGAGCACACGCGTGTGATGTAATTGTACTACTTGCACTGAATTTTTGGTAATCCGTTGATCTGATCACCGGAAGTTTCGATCCCGTTTGGATTTGTTGACAGGTGTGTGTCAAAAGGGCACTATTATCCCCAAAAGCTTGATGACACACATTACAAACAAAAAGATTTTCAACCGTGTGGACCAGCATGTGTGTCTTCAATTGATAGCAGTATTTGAAAGCTTTCTGGCACACGTTGCAAACATAGGATTTTTCACCAGTATGTGTAAGCATGTGGGAATAAAGACCTTGTCTTTGCCTAAAAGCTCTTTCGCACACTTGGCAAACATGCGGTTTTTCACCCGAGTGAATAAGCATGTGTGAATTGAGAACGTATTTATGTCTAAAATTTTTTTGGCATACTTTGCAAACATGGGATCTTTCACCAGTGTGTATAAGCATGTGCGAACGAAGACTATCAAAACGTATAAAAACTTTCTGACACACTTGGCAAGTATGGAGTTTTTCACCATTGTGCATGAGCATGTGCGAATGAAGACGAGCAGTACGTGTAAAAGATTTTTGGCACACTTTGCAAAAATAGGGTTTTACACTCAAATGTGTTAACATGTGTGAGCGAAGAGTTGACGCATGTCGAAAAGCATTTTCGCACACTTTGCAAACATATGGTTTTTCACATGAGTGAATAAGCATGTGTGACTTGAGATAATCGGTACGTGTGAAAGCTTTATGACACACATTGCAAACGTGGGGTTTGACACCCGAGTGGGTAAGCATGTGAACTACCAGATGACTATTAGAGCTAAATTTTCGCGAACACGTGGAACACTGGAAAAGCTTTTTGCTCGTGTGCCTGGCCATGTGTTCCGTAAGTCCAGCTGCACAGGTAAAAGTCATTTCACACGTGCTACAACGATGATGCCATACTCTTGAGGAACTAGGATCTTCGGCCATGTTTGGGTGAGAAATGTTACGTAAAAATAAACTGTTAGTTTCAATGAACAGTGATGTAACTGTAAAGAAAAAAAAATTTTTATTGAGTACATCGGAGCCTGTAGAAATATTTAATAATTCAAAAGCGTTGATAAGAATAAAATTGGCTGCAGTTTCTTATTTCGAAACAAACTCACCTTCTATGTCATCTATGTCGAATGGTTAGAACTAATAACTCTCCAAAAGCACTCGTTAAACTGATTTTATGGACTACTTATTCACAAAACTAAAATGTCCTTGGACTTGAAAATTTACCTCAAAAATCACTTCGCATGTCACGTGAGCCGAATATATACTCGTTTTTATGTACGGAAACATGTATATTGGTTATTGATAAATAAAAAGTCAATATTCTATAAGAAAATAAAACTATACACCTCACTATTATAACAACAAAACTACGATTAATGCCGTCGTGTCTCTAAAATGTCAGTGCACTAACTAAGCAAAAATGGTTTCCACTAGCATCGCACACCTCTAATTTGTGTAAAATACATCGTTTATTACATATTAATGATCATATACTTTCTATGCTCACCAATTGTATGTGTAAACCTTAAAACTGCCCATACTTATCATCTGATCGAAAGCCATGCAATGCTATACTTACTTTCTTTTTCCACCCCATATGTTTTCTTTAAGTTGAGAAATCATGACACAGAAATTTGTTTTTCTAAAAAATACGATAAAGCTTACAATCTACCTGTTACACTGTAATATTACCGCTTCAGAAAAAAATGAGACGACTTTTTAGAAAAATACGAATACGATCTACAAGTTTTGCCTTCATTAAAAGTAAACTAAAGACAGGCAAGAAGCAAACGAAGCTTGATTACATAGGTAATTAAAATATTCGTCAGATACAGCTTACAGCAAATAAAAAAAAAGCTCAAAAAAGCTTAGGTGCAGAAAAGAGAAAGAGAGGGAGTGGTAAGTTTACAGAATAACGAACTAAAGGCAAAAAACCCTTTATGTAGTAATGTGAGGTCAAAACTGCATGGACAAACTTGGACCAAAGATTTCAAACGACTGGAAGGTAGGAGTGCGTAAATAGACGCAAATACCAAAAACATAATTAAAAGGGTCCGAAGGGCAGAAAAAAGGCAATCAAAAGGTACCTACACAAGGTGTACTTGTCTGTTGTCATCTCGATGATCCAACGGTGATTATTTTAATCACAAGATAGTGGTCTGTATGATCTTTAAAAAAAAGTAGAAAAAAGGTGTCAAGCATATGGATAGAAAGACGGAATTAAGACTACGAGCCAACAAGTCATGATTACTACATCCATTTATATACAGGTACCGAAATTAAAAATAAGATAGAAGTATTCCTAAATTAGAGTTACATTTATTGTTTATTGAATTTTGCCATTCTTAAAATATGACAAAAAAAATTTATCTCTTACGATAAAAGACATAGCAAGTCTTATTTGAGGTAAGTCTATTTGCTTGGTTTTGATAGAGTTACAGAAGGACAGTGAGCTATAGGATATAAGCCTACCACTCGCTATCGACTCCTTGCTGGAACTGTTACTCTACGCTTATTTTCCTCGACGCTTCGCTTTGCTCATTGAGCCGCCTGTTTCGCTATAATCACGTGATGTCAAATATAATATGTATATAATGATTTATATTTATTATATTAGATACGAGAAAAATAAACTAATATTTGTTACTCTGAAAAAAGTAGAGTTTATTTAGTAATTATTATACAATATTTACAATATTTACAGCGTAATTTTACCTGAAAAAAGTAGAGGAACGAAAATATAAGTCTATTATCTCTATTGTATTTTATATTTTACACTGAAGACTGTAATTTTATATTTCACTTGCTTCTTGATCCTTATTTGTTCGCACTACCTTTCTCTCTGAGTTTATATCTGTTACTACTCCTTTTCCTCTCTCTTCTCTATTGTTTCACTTCTTACCTTCAATATCCTTACCCCCTCTATCAATCACCTATCAAAGGACACGCTTTACTTGTATTTAAAGAGAGTATACTTTCTTTACATCTCCCCCCCTCCGTATTAGTCGAAAATTGGAACATCTCATTGCATTTTGTTTTATTTACATTTCTTTCTCACTAAAATCGTCGTCATTTAGTTCCATATTCATTGGGACCAATTTTGTTATGTGAAATAAATCTGGTTTTCTATTTTTTTCTGTTTTTATTTGATATATAGACTCTGAAATTTTATTTATTATTTCATAAGGTCCAATTCGTAATCTATCCATTTTTTTCCTATTTAGTCTGTTTCCATTTTCTATATATACTAGATCTCCAATTTTAAATATATGATTTTTTCTGTTTTTATCAAATATTTTCTTGTTATAATTGTGCGATTTAATGGTATTTTCTATTGCTGTTTGTCTATTCTTTAGCCAGATGTCTTTGTTATCTATTGTTATTAATTCTTGAGGTGTTATGCTTACATCAGTCCCATCTAGTAAATATTGCGGTGTGAATCCTGTAACAGAATGTTCTGTCTCATTATACTTTTTTATACATTCATGAGCTATTGATGTCCAAGCTTTTTTATTTTGGTTTTCGTTTAATTTGCACCTAATTTTATTAACTATTGTTTGATTGAGTCTTTCATTTAATCCGTTAGAAAATGGCGCATTAACAGCTGTAAAAACTATTTTGATATTATTGTGTTCCAAAAAATCTTTGAAATCTTTTGAGTTTATTCCTGGGTACTGATCTGACAAAATCATTTCTATTTGTTCAGTATCTATTATTTTTCTTACTAGTTTAATAAAGTCACTTGCCGTTTGTGTCTTAGATGTTATTATATAAGCATACCTGGTAAAGTGATCTACTAGGAGGTGTAAATATTTTTTTGTTGATCTATTTCCTCCAAATCCACCAATGGTATCTATTGAGACAATTTCAAAAGGTTTTTTTGCTGGGCCTAAATGTGACATTTGGCCGTATTTAAGTTGACCTCTTGATTTATTTTCTATACATATTTTACATTCTCTACATGTTTTGATTATATTTTTTGTTAAATTCTTCGCTGTGTAGTTTGTGCTTATTCTAGTCATCATTTGTTTTATTCCAATATGAAACCATTCTTTGTGTATTTTTTTAATCAATTTTTTACTAAACTCTTCTGATAGTATTATTTTTTCTTTTTTTCTACTCTTTTTATAAAAAATTTCATTTCTTTTTATTAACATTTTATTTGATTTTTGTATTTCTTTGTTTTTTTCTTGATCTATTTTGATTTCATCTATTTCTATTAAATTTATTATTCTTAAAAATTCTTCGTTATTTATTTCTGGTTCTAATACCGGATTTCGGCTAAGACAGTCTGCTTCTATATTTTCTTTTCCTGGGATATATTTTATTGTAAAATCATATTGCGATAAATAGTAAGTTAAATCACCTAGTTCTTCGTCTGTTCTTACTTTAATATTTAGATTTTCTAATGGTTTATGGTCTGAATACACTATAAATTTTTTTCCAATAAGCCACTGCTGCCAATATTTTATTGCTTCTTTTATAGCCAAACATTCCAAATATATTGCTTTTTTTTTCTTTTGTGTTTCTGTTAGTTTTTTTGAAAAATATGCTATCGGTTTATCTTTTCCATCAAATTGTGTTTGTTTAAACACTGCTGCTATTCCTTCTATTGATGCATCTGTGTACAGTTTTATTTCTAAGTTTGGGTCAAATATCTCTAAAATTGGTTTTGAGCACAGTAACTTTTTTGTTTGTTGAAATGATTTTTCACATTCCTCTGTCCATATAAATTTTTCATTTTTCCTAAGTAATTTGTGGAGTGGGTCTAATAATATCGCACTTTTCGGAATATATTCATGATAAAAGTTTATTTTGCCTAAAAATTGTCTAATATTTTTTTGGGTTCTTGGTTGTGGAAAGTTTTCTATTGCTATTAAATTATCTTTTATTGGACGAACGGTATTATTTTCTATTATGTGTCCGAGATACTTTGCAGAATTTGAACCAAATGTACATTTTTTAAATTTTAATCGAAATCCTTCTTTTAATATTGCGTTTAAAACTTGTTTGATGTGTTCTATATGTTTTTCAAAAGTTGGTGAAAATATAAGTATATCATCTATGTAATTTTCTGCAAAATTTTTTAAATTATTTTTTTTTAAAATGTTGCTTAGTATTCTTTGGAATATTGCTGGTGCTGTTTTTAAGCCAAACGGAAGGCAAGTCCATTGGTAGTGTCCATCTTGTGTAATAAAACCAGTTTTATTTCTATCTTCAATTCTAAGAGGTATTGACCAAAAAGCCGAATTTATATCTAGGGTGGTGAAAAATTTACAGTTTCTTGTTTTTGTTATTAAATCTTCGATTAGTGGGAAAGGTTGTGCTTGCGGTACAATTAATTTATTTAGGTCTCTAAAGTCTATGCATAGTCTTGATTTCTTATTTTCTTCTTTTTTAAATGCTAGAGTAACAGGTGCTGCAAAAGGGCTGTACGATTCTTCTATTAATTTTTTTTCAAGTAATTTTGCTACTTGTTGTTCTATCTCTTTTTTATCTTCTATTGTACATCTATATGGTCTTTTGCTACAGTATTTTTCTTCTATTAAATCTATTCTTGCTTCATAATCTTTAACTGTCCCTATGTCATATTTGTTTTTTGCAAAGACTGAATTGTATTTCTTAATTATATTTTTTATCTCTTTCTTTTTACTATTTTCTAAATGTTCTAATCGTAAATCGCTTTCCTCTTCTGTCACATGCTCATTAAAGTTTATTTTTACTTCCGTAACCTTTTCTGTTGAATTCTGTTTTATATGTTGATCTTTTTCTTTGATTATTTTTTTCTTTTGGGAAATATTTAAATTCTCATCTTGTATAAGTCTAAATTTTTTTATCATATCTAAACCTATTATAATATCCTCAAAGTCTTCTCTTTCCACTATATCTAAGTCTATTTCTTCTTCTATTTCGAATATTTTTACTTTCACTTTTATTAAGCCTTTTGTTTCGCTGACACCATTGACTGACTTCAAATATATTTTGTTTACATTTTTTTCTTCTTCTTGTATTTTAACTATTCTTTTATTTATTAATGATATCTGAGCCCCGGAATCATATGTTCCTATAACCCTCAATTTATTATTTAACAATATTGGTATTTTAATCAATGGTGTCTCTATTCGTTTTTTTCTTCTGTATATAAATCTGCATTTATTCTTTCATTTGCCCCAACTACTCTTGTTTTATCTTTATTCTTAAACCAACATTTTTCTTCAGGATGGAATCTGTTGGATTTTCCTATTTTCTCACATATTTGACACGGTTTTTTTTCTTCATTTTTATGTTTATAATTGTATCTATTATCATTTTTCTTGCTTATAATTTTTTTGTTCAAACTTTCATGTTTTCTTATTTCATTTATTAATATTGTTGAATCTACACATTCTTCTTTATCTAATTTATTTCTTATCCATTCTGGCAGACCCATTACTATCAACGCTATTATTGTCTTTTTTCCCATGTTTGGGTCCACATTTATTAATAATCTTTCTTTTTTTATCGCATATTCTGTTAATGAACCTTCATAATATTTATAGGACAATGCATATATAGATGAATTCCAACTTCTATCTGCAAAAGTTTTTAGAAATTTTTCTTTCCATTCTTGCCAGTTATTATTTATTTTTAATTCTGTTTGTGCTGTATAATGCCAGTCCATGCAGGCTTTATCTAAAAATAATCTTAAAATTTCAATTTTTGTATTATCTTCAATAATTTCAAATCTTTCACATTCTTTTTCAAATGTATTCATCCATTGAGTTATATTCGTCTGTTTTTCATTAAATTTTTCTAAAATAAATTTTTCTGATATATTTTTTAAGTTAAGCTTGCTATTATCTTTTTGTTTGTTTGTTAATAATTGTTCTATCAAGTTGTTTATATCTACAGGATTTTCTATTATTTTTTTTTCTTTTTCAATTTCGTTTAAATATACATTCTTAAATTGAAAATTTCCTATTTCATCTATATATACTTTTGCTAACTCATCATCTAATCCTATCCATAACTTCTGTTGTGTACCCCTTTTAGCGTTACTTTTAAATTTAATAAATACCTCTGTTTTCTTGACTTCTGTGTGATTGTCTATATTTTGATATTGCCGTGGTATAGCATACTGTATTCCTTTTTCCGTTTCGATGAAGGTTATATTTGTTATGTTTGTTTTGCTATCACTCGGTGAGGAAACAACTTCAAAATTAAATCTTAATTTTGGCATTTTTTTTTATCTTTAGACAATATTTTCGTTCTATAATGATTTATATTTATTATATTAGATACGAGAAAAATAAACTAATATTTGTTACTCTGAAAAAAGTAGAGTTTATTTAGTAATTATTATACAATATTTACAATATTTACAGCGTAATTTTACCTGAAAAAAGTAGAGGAACGAAAATATAAGTCTATTATCTCTATTGTATTTTATATTTTACACTGAAGACTGTAATTTTATATTTCACTTGCTTCTTGATCCTTATTTGTTCGCACTACCTTTCTCTCTGAGTTTATATCTGTTACTACTCCTTTTCCTCTCTCTTCTCTATTGTTTCACTTCTTACCTTCAATATCCTTACCCCCTCTATCAATCACCTATCAAAGGACACGCTTTACTTGTATTTAAAGAGAGTATACTTTCTTTACATGTATAAGTAATTCTATGTGGGTACAATGATTTTAAATGTATAGGTTTTGTAAAAGGTTTAATACAGTACAATCACAAAATTCCGTTACAATGCCAATGTATGTTCATAAACACGCATCTTCATTTACGTTAATAAAAGTTTGAATAGTTGTAAATTTCAAGGGACGAAAGGCTTTGTGAAAAAAATAGGGTAAGAAACTTAATTATAAAAAAAAAATTATTATGGTACCTAAAACATTTTATATAAATTGTGCCGACGAGCCATGTGTATCGAGCGATCCCAGTTTAGTCTAAAAGATTCTGAGCATAGTGAACAGCGGTAAAAGTGATAAACAAGTTTGTGATGCCTACGACTGTTTTCATCGGTAAAAGTCTCTTGGCACTCGTCGCAGTCAAAGTACTGCCAAGCCATATCATCATTTTGGACAATACTGGTTTGGCACCAGATCGATTTGCAGTGCTGGGTCGACAAAGGGTCTTCATTTTGATTGGACGACGATGGACATTCAGATTCGGAACTGACATGAGCACACGCGTGTGATGTAACTGTACTACTTGCACTGAATTTTTGGTAATCCATTGACCTGATCACCGGAAGTTTCGATCCCGTTTGGATTTGTTGACAGGTGTGTGTCAAAAGGGCACTATTATCCCCAAAAGCTTGATGACACACCTTGCAAATGAGAGGATCTTCACTCACGTGAATCAATGTGTGTGTCTTTAATTGGTAAAGGTATTGAAAAGCTTGTTGGCACACGTCACAAACGTGGGGTTTCTCACCAGTATGTATAAGCATGTGCGAAGAAAGATTGTGTCTATGTCTGAAAGCTTTTTTGCACACTTTGCAAACATACGATTTTTCACTCGTGTGGATAAGCATGTGTGACTTGAGATAATCGGTACGTGTAAAAGCTTTTTGGCACACTTTACAAACATGGGGTTTAACACCCGAGTGGGTAAGCATGTGAACTGCCAGATTACTATTAGAGCTAAATTTTCGCAAACATATGGAACATTGAAAAAGCTTTTTGCTAGTGTGCTTGGCTATGTGTTCCATAAGTCCAGCTGCACACGTAAAAGTCATTTCACACGTGCTACAATGATGATGCCATACTCTTGAAAAATTATGATTTTTGGCCATGTTTAGGTGAGGGATGTCAAATAAAAATAAACTGTCAGTTTCAAACAACAGTGATGTAACTGGAAAAAAAAATTTTTTTTAATGAGTTCATCAGAGCCTGTAAAAATATTAAATGATTTAAAAGCGTTGATGAGAATAAAATAGGCTGCAATTTTTTATTTCGAAACAAACTGACCTTCTATGTTATCAATTTCCAACGATAAGAATGAATAACTATCCAAAAGCACTCGTTAAACTGATTTCGTAGACTACTGATTCACAAAAATAAAATGTCTTGTACTTGAAAATTTACGTCAAAAATCACTTCGCATGTTACGTGAGCCAAATATAGACTTATATTCGTGTACGGAAACATGTGTATTGGTTATTAATTAATAAATAGTTAATATTTCTTAAGAATAAAATTATACATCTGAATATTATGACAACGCAACTACGATTAATGCCGTCGTGTCTTTAAAAACTCAGTGCTCTAACTAAGCAAGAATAGTTTCCACTAGCATCGCGCACCTCTTCATAGTTTATAATACATCGTTTATTACATATTAATGATCATATACTTTCTATGATCACCACTTGTATGTGTAAACCTTAAAACAGCCCATACTTATCATCTGATCGAAAGCCATGCAATGCTATACTTACTTTCTTTAGGTTGCAGTTGTTATCTAGTGTCGGGAATTTAGAACATGTCTAAAAGTTATCAATTATGATGTAAATTACTTTAGATGCAATTTTTTTCGTGATAGTACTCATTGATGTATAAAAGCTGTAGCTTATAGAAACAGATAGAAGAATGTTTACTCTTAAAAAGTAGGAAAGAAAAAGGCAGGAAAGGGTCCAAACAAGGCTTGGGGCGCTTAAGCATAACCTCACGTAAAAATGAAACTATGTGTGACGATTTTAGAACAATTGAGAATATTTTATGAATATCGCTCTATCATCATTATCATAAGTCAAATGACTGGCCTTAAAAGTAATCAAGCTCCGCAAGCAAAGATAAACACAAATAACAGTGTATACAAGGTTAGTAGTAGAAAATTTTAGCAGAGAACAATATTACAATGCTTCTGGGCGATATACTTATGTACTGCATTAAAATAATTAATGGTTTAAAAATGACAATGACATTGTTAAAAAAAACTCTCCGATACAATGAGCTAAAAATATTTATACTTTCATTCTAGATCACAAAACATAAAAAACATGAATTTTTTTCGTAAAACTTTGTAAAATTTAATATAAAAGACTACTTTTCAATAAGAGTAAAAGTTTGTGCAAGTTACTTCGAGGTTATTATCTTATAACTTCTAAATTGGAGATTATTACAATATTACTTAATTAATAAAAATTAATAGTTATTCATTAATGTTTCTGTGTTACTTAAAAATTTCGTACAAATTTTTACCTGTGCACAGTAGTTAAATTAAATAACCTTTAAATCCAAGCAAATAATAATATTCAAATTTTCCATAGGACCTTAAATGCCACTGTCCTTGTATGCAAACTACTAAGCCGATTTTTAATCGTGCATAGAAGTGATATTAATGAGAAGTTACACAATTTTTTTGGTTTTTCATTTGTTAATATTTGTGAATAATAATTAATATTAATAAGCTTACGAAATATTTAATAGAATAAAAAAGATGTAATCATCCACCGAAAAACTGAAAAAACTATCCCGGCAAGTTATGTAGAACGTCTTGTATAATTGTAAAAAATCTAGAATGATAATTATTTTTTTTAGAAGTCTGACGTTAGTCGTGAATTTTATTTTGTTAATTTCAAACAATTTATTTTATGTATTTATTTCAGTTAAAAACTATATATAATATTTAAACTAAAAAAACACTGGTCAAACTTTTAGATTTCGTTAAAAATCATGTTTCATAAATTTACATTACTACTTAGGAAATGAAAAAACTAAAGATTTGTATAATTTTTGATTGATATTACTTTATTTAAAAATTGAATATTGACCAAATAACTTGTGTCTGAAAGCAGTGAGATATCAATACATATTGAAATATTAACTTTCTTTTAAATATCAAACTTGTCTGTAAGTTGTTGATTAAGTTGTTGATTTCACCCCGGATTTTACCACTTTGGAAAGCTGAAAGTACGAGCGAAAACTTTTAGTTCGATAAAAAATATTTATTCGTAACTGTTTCATTATAAATCATTAAATAATTCCATCGTCATTATCTGTTTGAAAATGATGAGATAATTACCTCATTATATATTATAAGCATAACTTTTCACTTTTGTTAGATACTTTTACTCATTAGGGTAAAATATAATTGGAGAATATACATTTTACTCTAACGACCTTACAAATCCCCTTCCTTGAATTTTGAAAAAAAATTATCACTTATGTGCCACCGCAAATTCATTGCAACAGCCACTTATTACTCCTCATACAAGATAAACAAATATGTTGCTTCATACACTAGTGCGTACAATCCCGTGTCACACCACGTCCTAGTATCGGGCGTCCTAGAAATTACATTTCTTTAACATTTAGTGTGCAATCTCGACGTAAGCACTGTGCGCAAAGTCATAACTGAGACCTACATTTTTTATAATTCAAATGATTCTTATTGAGGGAGTTTACTCGCTTAGAGAATTAACGTCAATATATTGATAATACTTCGCACAGAGATTAATTAGTGCATGAAAAACCTTCGATTCAAATTTCAAGTTCCTTTATGGCTTGTAAAACGAGTTATTGATAGTTTTTTTATTGAACTTTTAACCTTCAGTCTTATTTGTGGCATTACCAATGCTGGCCTTCCACTTCGCCTAGAAGACTTGTTTCAAGCTCTGGCTTGTCCACTCGATACCAGTAAACCTATTTTTAGCCTAATGCCCGTTACTTCTCATGAGGTGCGCAGAGCTATTCTGCGCTGTAATTCGAAATCTGGTGGAATTGATGGGCTTACCCCTGCTATGCTAAAACTTTCAATTAGCTATATTGTTGAACCCGTGACTTTTATTATTAATAAGTCGTTTCTTGAAGCCCGTTTCCCTATGTTATGGAAACGCGCTCTTATCACTCCACTTGCCAAAATCAGATCACCACTCTCACCATCTGATACGCGCCCAATCGCTAAGACACCCGAACTCTCTAAAGTGACTGAGCGTCTTGTTCATCTCCAGCTATACAATTATCTAGAATGCAATGAACTTTTGAATCCACATCAAACAGGCTTTCATCCAAAGCATAGTACTCAAACTGCACTTCTTCACGTTCTAGATGATACCCGTGCTGCAATGGACAAACGTCAAATAACTATATCCCTAGTACTATTTGATTTTAAAAAAGTCTTTGATACGATTCCGCACGCTCGCCTGATTGAAAAGCTTCGCAAACTGAACTGTGATGGTAACGTGCTGGAGTGATTTTATACCTATTTACTTGATCGTTCCCAAGCCGTGAGGGGTGATAATAACATCCTTTCTGACTGGTTAAATTCTTCTGCTGGTGTGCCGCAGGGCTGCGTATTGGGCCCTTTACTTTTCTTAATCTACATTAACGACCTAATGCAGGTTATTCACCATTGTTCAACACTATGTATGCCGATGACTTACAAATTTACTACTCTTGTCACCTGGATGAATTTCGCTCTGGTGTCGACAAAGTGAGCTTTGATTTCTTGGCTATAGCGCATTGGGCAAGTGAAAATGGTCTTACACTCAGTTTGCCTAAAATTGTACCCATTATTCTTAGTAATGCTAATCTTGTGAGTCGCGTAGACTTGTCAAACGGTCCATATGTGTCTATTGACGGTGTCTGCCTTCAATATGCAACCAAAGTTAAAAATCTAGGCCTTTGGCTCACTCAAAGCCTCAATTGGGGCAAACTTGCTACATACGTTGCCAGCAGAGTCTACCGCTCACTATATGTCCTAAAACACTGCAAACATGCTTTGACTTTTTCTTTAAAGAAACAGCTTGTTGAGAGTTTAATATTTCCTTTATTTGACTATATGGCAGCAGCATACCATGAGGCTCTTTTACAGTCAAGCTTGAATCAGATGGCGCCAGGGTACGTCGCGGCTGTCATGGCCGTCTCACTCACACAACATTACTTTTCAGTATTGTATGTATACAGGAAATTAAAGTGTAGTGGTAAAGCGCAATATTTGAAATTTTGAAATGAATAAGGAAGACAAGAAAGAATATTATGGGAGCTTAAAAGTTTCAGAGTTGAAAAAGCTTTTAAAAGGGAAAGGAGCAAGAGTCAGTGGAAGAAAAGCAGAGCTCGTGGACAGGTAAGTGTACATTTTAGGTTATATTTACAAGGCTATTTATGTATTTGTTTACTAATGATTGGTCTCCCAATTGCTTCGAACCACTTTTTTTTATCACACTATCAGAAGGAAATTTAAATGTCACTTTCTTATCGCAGGATATTACACTGCACTTCATTTTTCCTACTATCTTTAAACGTAAATGCAAACAAAAATTGTCTGCAAACAACAGCAATCATTTACAAAGGTTATGTCTTCTGCTTTGCTCATCACACAGATAGGCTCACGGACACAATACACAACTGTAAATTTGACGGTGTGTAAGTGCGACGGCCATGACAGCCGCGACGTGCCCTGGCGCCATCTGATTCAAGCTTGACTGTAAAAGAGCCTCATAGCATTGACTCCGCGGCTAACCAGCGCTTGCATACGGCCCTAAACTCATGTGTCCGCTTTGTATATGGCACAATAGGGTGGAGATCAAGAGTTACACCTTTTCGTATTGCACTTGGCTGGTTATCAGTGCCAAGACGTCGTGATTACTTTTTGGGTATGGTCTCGTTTTCTGTTCTGGCTCACAGATACCCCCCGTACCTAGCTAATAGTTACCTTGTTGCTAGCTCTCATGCTGACCTCAGGCGCTCTTCTCGCCTCCCAGCGCAGTATCTGCTTTGCCCCATTTTTCGGTCAGAAGTGTTTAGACAATCTTTTCTTGTTCAATCGTCAAAACTCATGATTCAAATCCATCAGAATATTTTTGAACCATCACTTATACATAGTTTCAAGCATGCCTTATTCAACATTCTCCTTATCCTCGATAAGAACGACTGTAGTTTTTAATGTAGGCTATCACCTAGGTTTTAAATGTTTTTACGCCCTTTCTTCTTCTTAATTAGTTATTCTTCCACTAAAATGTATAAACCCTACTCGGGACCCATACACTCATACAAATTTAAACTAATACATGCGACCTGATCATCACTTTACTTAGTTTGTTTTTATTTTTTTTTTTTTTTTTTTTTTTATATTATAGTGCTCTACGTCCGGCTCCTTTAATAAGGGCACTACTGAGGGCACTTAGCACTTTGGAGAAGGAAGGAAAGAGGGATAGGAGGCCTCCCATTACTGGGAGGGGGGTAGGGGGAAATTAGGCAATTATGCTGCGAGGAGGTCGCCTAAACCCTCCTCGAGGAGCATTGCGTGGTGAAAAAGCACATGTGAGACTCACAGAGGTACTTGCCCGAAAGTCGCACTGGCCGGGAATTGAACCACGGTCTCCCGCGTGCCAATCCACGACCCAGCTGACCGAGCCACCGCGCGCTCGCAGTTTGTTTTTATTTTTGCTCTCACTTTTAGTTTGTATTTAATTTGTACCTTCATTTTTTGATTTCATTTTTATTTCTCATTAATTCTTATAATACATTTAGTATTTTCCTCCAAATTCTTGAATGTCGATTTATTTTTGTAAATATTTTTGTAAATGTCAATTTATTTTTGTAAATTAATTTGCATATTTTTGTATCTTGTATTTTATATATAACACTCTGTAAAACTAAATTTTTGAGACCAAACGTGGTTACACCACATGGTCTAATAAATGTTACTTACTTACTATTAGAATAAGTACTGTTCTGATACATAACCTGCAATATCTGAATAGTCGACTTCAACATTTTATTGAAATTTTTTTTGAAAATAGCTTGAAACTTGGTAATTACGTAGCTATAGTCTCATCATCATCGTAGCTTATGAAATGAGCATTAAATTAGTATATAAAATAATTTTCCTCCAACAGGTACCGTTAGTACGTCGGGTTGTATCTGTGTATATAGTCATGCAGGTAACGTTTCTTCTGATCCTATGCGTCAAGAAGGTAAGGTACGAGTGAATTCCCTTCATAAAAATATATTATGAAAAAAGGCTGAAAGGAAATGGCTCAAACAGCCCGTGGAACTCATAAAACTTCGTAATGACATGATCAAGCTTTTTTTAAGTCTGTAACAGTATATTATAAGAACAGAAATTTGAGAAGAAAATGAAATACGGACACACTACCGCGAAATAAATGTTAGTATGCTGGCAACTCAAGAGTGCGAAGAAAAGACTCTTTTATTTTTCACTTTACACTTGTAGCTTATAATGTAACTTATCTGCTTTCCTCTGAATATGGCAGAAAAAACTCCATAAAAATCAACCTTTACATTTTTTATCTTGATGGCATCGTTGCTTTATTTATCTTTTTTATTGTGTATTAGTCAGTTAGCTGCT